>NW_028263383.1:8607500-8872500 GCF_051168715.1 Poecilia mexicana | reverse complement strand
ACTTTAGATCATAAATAAAATTCAAGATTTTCCAAAGAAAACATCCATTTTCTAAATCCTGATTATTTTATATAATTAAAGGACAAATACATCCACATATACATCGTTTCTGTACCAACATTTTTCTTTGTCCATTTGCCCAAAGAAAGTAAGTAATTTGGAAAGAAAAAGAAACCATTTGCTTAAAACGGTAAAATATTGTTTCAAATTTACACATTTAATACACAGTATACTGACTGATGTTGATTTAATGTAACTATTTATTGTTTTTATTCACCTTAAAATTAATTTTCTTTTTTAATCTATGCAAAAAATCTTCAATTGCAAACAGTCATATGCAATTAGTTAGAATTTTTTTAATCCTCTTTATTAATTCAGTTCACTACGAGAAACACATTACACCAGGACAGATGTTTTCAAGTCGACATTTAACATTAAAACACAACTTTTGATCAATAAAAATACATATTTTATTACAGAAATGTGGCCACAAAGAGAAGTATGTTTAGAAATTATAGTTTCAATCTGACAGGCCAGCCTCATCACAAAGCGTTTTACAATTTGATAAATATGAATGCATTAAGTTGGTCATGCAGCTACAATACTAACACCTAGAGCAATATAAACTGTTCATTTGTATGATGCTGTTTTCTATTTTTACTTACAAAGAGGATTTTCCAAAGTCGGAAACGCAGCAAGAATATCCCCTGAAGTTGAGCAACCTCGAGTTCAAGGCAAAGCCAGTTTATTTACAAAGCATTGTTCATACAAAGTTCAATCCAACGTCCATTACAGGACATTTAAGGAGAAGAAAAGCCTGAAAAAAGCATGAACTAATCTAAACATAAACGATTATATTTTCAAATTGTTAATTAAAAGCTTCAAGAAGCAAAGTGTTTTCAGGCCCGATATAAAGGAATCAAGGCTTTCTGCACATTTCATGTTTTCAGGGAGTTTTCTCCAGCGCTGAGGAGCATGAAGCTAAACATTAATTCACTTTATTTAGTTCTGGTCCTGTTAATATTGAATAAGCAGAAAACCTGAGGGGTCCATGGTTCATATTTGATAAGCAAATCCAAAATGTAGACCATTTAGTGCATTATAAACCAAAAGCAGAATTTTCTAATATATTATTTAACAAACTCAGAGGCAGTGTATTTAAGAAGAAACTGGAATAATCTTTTTCCTTATGTTATTCAGGACTCTATTCACATTTTGGATGAGCAGCAGTTGCATGATCAATTTTTTACAAACCCAATTTCAACTTTACAAGATCTGTGTCCTGTTCTGACCGGAAACCTTTTCTTCTGACTGTTGTTAAGAGGATGGTAAACTGATTTAGTTACATTCTTCATCTGGGTGTCAAAATTTAGAGCCCAGTCCAGGTTTCAATCATAATAATTTACAGTTAACATCTAAAATAACAGCTTATGCTTTTATCCAAACTGTGAACAAGCACAGTGATACGTTACACTTCTGAACACAAAAATATGTTATTTCATGGTTCTCATGCAGCTGCCGTCATTGGGTCACTGCCACTGAAGAAACTACTCAAATCTATTTTAAATCCCTCTAAATTCAGAATGTAAACAAAAAACTCAGAAAGCTGAACACAAATCAAGCTCTTGACAATGTTGGCCAGATTTATGGCGGATATCATGTGTGAAATCTTCCTGGTGTTTGTGTGCCTGTTTCTATGCCGTCTACTAATGAGATATTGACTCCATTGTGACTGCACTACTTTGTTTATAACGCTTATTTATTTATGAGCATTTAATGTTCTTACAAACACATGATGACTAAGTGAACCGGAGCGACACTGAGATCAATAGCCAACATTTACATAAGATTGTCTTTAATGTTATTTTCATTTGGATATCTGGAGTTTGTTACCATTTCAATGTAAGTCATTGTCTTGTGATGGATGCTAGCAGCGCTTCTCCTCTTTCGGTGCTGCTACCAACCTCCCCTCTCTGTTGATTCATTCCTGGCTGTGTCAGCAGCAGCAGCACCAGCGGTACTTGGCTCTTTGTGTCTCCTTCATCTCATCTTGTTAAAAATTAAAGTGATTCTACTTCCCTCTCCGTCTTACTCTTTCTCTGTCTAATGCTAATATGTTCCCTGTTGGACCAGTATGCAGATGAGACGCAAATACATCGAAGCCTGATGAATAGTGATGAGGCCGCAACACACACACACACACACACACGCACACACACACACACACACACACACACCTGAGCAGCCTTGGAATGCCCTGTGGTTTACCTGTCTGTCTGTCTGTCAATCAAACTGGTGTCAAAGAGGGTTTGTGCGTCTCTTCGAGTGCGAGCGTCTCTTTGAAATCCCTCTTAAACCTGGGATTTTCAAATTTAATCATTACAAACATATTTTTTATAACAAGAAATGTGTGCTTTCTTGGATGATGTGCATACAATATAATATTAATAAATGAATCAATAATCTTATGATCTATCACAAATCGATCATATAAAAAGAAGAATAAATACAACTCTATTTTTAGGAGTTAATATTAATTTTGAAAAACTGCAAATAACTTAAAACGGGGAGATTCACAAGAACTAATCACTACCACAGTATATTATTGATAAAAGATTCACTCAGTAACAATACACAGACAAATAAATACACAGGATAAACATTCTGAGATAAGTCCACCCTACATGTTAAAGGGAAGCTTTAACACACTTAAATATGTGAGATTTTAGAATTTTTCTGGTCATTTAGCTTCATAATTACCTAAATACCCAATGAACTTACTCAACAGTGATTTTTGAAAGTGACAGCCATCAATTGATTTACAAAAAAATAGCAAATTGTGATAAAAAAAAAAAAGAAAGAAATTGCTGCTTCCCCTTAAAGTTATTTAGCAGGGAGAGGCAGAATTCCCCTTTCAATCCTTGGGGAGTCGGTGGTTTCTTGCATGATTGCCTAACAGTTTTCTCCACAACACACGTAGATCCAAAATAGAAGTAAGAAAAACCAAATGGGACAAAATCTGTCTAAATCTAAATTCTCTTTCTGATGATAAAAGGAGACATTCATGTTCTATTTAAACTAAAAATTGGTTGCAGGTTGCGTACTTTGTGCCGTCTGTGAGCAGAACAGTCACATCACTGCAGAATCTGTTGCAGCTAAAGTGGCTGGTTGTCATTTATAAAAGCTGTAAACTCTGCAGAAACATCTGCTTTAAGGACCTCAGATGTAATAAACATTGAAGATTCACATATGTGCTTTAACTTTTATTTTATCAGCAAGCAAGTTAGGGAAACAACCAGTAAGCAGAAAATTAATAATAAAGAACAACAGTGACCATGATGAATGCTTTAGTAGTGACAACACTGTGGCCTACACAGGCTTTAATTGTTCAGAGTAGGTCATGTAAGTCTGGAAGGAAAACCTCTGGAAACTGTGTGAAAAAGCAGAGAATGTACACTCAGCATTAGATTGGATTTAACATGGAATGTGTCACTATATTTAAAAATTAGGTGTTATTTTTGACACCTCTGCATTAGAGCTTGAAAAAATGAAGAGGAAACAGTAATAGCATCATCTCTAGCATACTCTATGTTGTTTTGGATAAATAAGCTTGTAGAAAGTTACAAATTAGAGCCAATTCAATCACTATATAAGCTGTGGTTGCTTTGGGTTGTTTAAACCTGTTGAATGTTTTCAAACACCTTGTGAAAAATACATATATACCGTATATTGCAGTGATATAACAATATTCTCAAGCTACGGTATGCAGAGGTTTTGTCTGCGCTGGTGAAGATTCACTCAAACGGCTTGAAATCAAAACTGAAACTCTGACTTAACCTAATATGCGATTACATTTGCAAATAATTATTTGACAACTTGGAGGCAGTCAGAAGGAAAACATCAGTCCTAGAAAGTCGGCGAACCATTAAAACAAGACTCTGACTTCACTACAATGGCCCAATATGCATGAACTACAAGACTGATGAACCTGAAAGCTTTGGTCACATGTTGTTCTGTTCTGTTATATTTATGTGTACTTGGGTCTAAACGTGTGGAAATGAAATTATTTTGTGGGACATCAAGAGTTATTTTAGCTTACAGCTTACTTTCATTATTATCATGTAATATTTGTGAATCATTGCTTTGCTCAAATTGACTATTTATCACTGGTAACCTGAGAAAGTGAAATATTCTGTTTTTAGCACTTTAAGGAAGCCACTTCACTGGATAACTCTTCAGTTTGCATGGACATGTGGTCCTACCATGAGCATGGCTGTGTATTTCATAAGACTCTGTAAAGACATTTAGCAGAGTTTCTGTGACGTCCACTTTCACAAGACGGGAATTGAGACACACTGTGGCTTTCTCTCCCAAGATGAAAATCTCTGTCAGTAGAACTTATTTTATTAACACAGTTACAGGCTGCTTTATTTTAATTTTTGAAACAAAACCACATGTACATGGGGACATTTTTGGTCCTAATCATGTCCTGCTCATGACTGAAACTTTGGACATATCCAAATAATTCATGATTATCTGATGATCAAATTCAGTGTCTTAATTTCTAATGTGAAATTGAAAGCGAGAGACGCCACAAATGGTCTCCCTGTTTGCCTGAGCTTCTGGAGGTGAAAGTGATTATCCTATGCATGTGGGATTAGCATGAATTGTTTGTGCATCTTTATATTTTCTAATATGCTTGGCAAGATATGACGGTAGCTACAGCTAAGTATGAAATAAATCATTTTTAAAAATTGCATTTTAAAAATTACCATTGGCCAACTTAACACGGACAGAACTGACTGATCCCTTCTCTCTGTCTCACAAATGCTCTTAAGTTTGATTAATTAAGGCATGAGATGTAACATGTTGCAGCCATTCAGTGCCATCTATCTCATTTTACTGAAACTATCCTATGTTTTGGCTCTCCTGGCTATTACAGCAAGCTGCTGCAGTTAATGATACACATGCAGCTGCAGTGTAGGCTGTTTCCTGTATGCCGTTCTCATGGTGTCCACATTACTGTTCCATCTGCACAGGCATTTCCTGTCCAACCTAAAAAATCAGCCTTCACTGCACACACTTACATACTCATTCCCCATTTCCCCGCATGTTTGAAAAAACACACCACATGCACATACATGCAAGAATGTACAAAACTCAGATTAACTATCAGCTTGGCTAAAAAATCATCAGAGGAAGATGAGGAAATGCAGTAAACTTATAATCATCAGTTGTGAAAACTAAATGAAACCTGTTGGGGATATTATGTAATTATTTTCATGACTGGAAGCTAAAGCTCAGCTCAAATTTTACACTTTACAAGCACCCGGAGTGACTCCTATCTGCCGTTTTCTCACCGGGACGCCGTGATGTCAACAATCAGCAACCCAGGGCTGCAGAAGCGGCCAGCCTTCTGCAAACCAGCCACATGTGTTTTTGTTCAGCAGGAAAGTTATAGCAGAGAAGGTTAGGTCACAGATAGTTTACAATAATATTGTTCATGTAAGGGAAAGTGGAAATGATCCCCGTATGTGACTTCATTCTGTTTACACAAGCATGCCCCACATTCACTGATATGGCCAGCCACTAAAACTGCACTACACACACACACACACACACACACACACACACACACATATTATGCACATTAATTACTTTAACTGGATTTCATAAGGTGATGGAAAGAGCCAAGCCAAGGTTGGACAATTAGCAAAGATTTAGAATAACAACTGAGGGCCTAGGGCGCAGTGTTAAAGTAGAGGAGACATAATAAGGCTCAGAGTTATGATTCCAAGTCACAAGAAAAACAGAGAAGCTTTTGTACTGTTTGAATGTTGAATGCCAAATTCCTGCTCCCTCTATCTTGGAGATGTCGACTTGATGAAGAATTTTAATTAACATACCCCTGTTAAGGTTGAGGTATAGGTATCGTATAAATAACAATGCTGGCTTTTAAAACAAAAGAAAACTGATGGACTCAGAGATTGAAGTAGTTTTGTTCTACAGAATTGTCCTGTTAGATTTAAGGTTTAACAGAAAATGTATCATGTCTAGTGCAAAATAAATTAAAGCAAAACTTTCCCAATAACAAAGGAAGACACAGATCAGGGATTTTAACATGAAAGTAAAAACAGGAGTACCAAAATAAAGCATGTGAGCTACTTAAGGTCCTCAAAATGATTTTGTGTGACATAAATACGACCAGAAAGCACAAGAATTTGAGTCAAATGGACACTTTTTAAGCAAAACTTTTTACTGAAATCTTCTTAAAAAGAAAAACATTTGTGACACTTTACTTGATGGGTGACCAACATGACACTGTCATAAACATAATCATAACCATGAAAGAGTCTTAATGAATGTTTATGACTGTTTTCATGAAGTGTCATTAGGTAAATAATGACATTTGTAATGCAAAGTTGCATTAAAAGTGTCAACTTTGCATTATTTGTTAAATAACGACACTTTAAAAGCAAAGTTGCATTAAAACGTGCATTGAAAGCCCATTTAAAGAATAAGTTTTGCATTAGAAATGTCATTACTTACATAATTACACTTCATGACACTCCTAAACATTTATGAAGACTTCTTCATGTTCATGACAGTCATATGAGTCTTATGCTCAACTCTTCAAACAAATGTTACTGAACAAAATGTTCCTTACCACATTTTTTGTGAGTTTCATTAGAAACAGCAAAACAAATGTATGAAAATCGTACTCAAAGAACCTGGCCACCATCTTGGAAGAAAGAGTAACCCACATTCAGTTCTTGTTATTGAGAATAGACCAAAAAATGAAGAAAAAACAAAACGTTTTAGAAAATTGTGCACCTTTCTTCTGATAAGGTAAACATCTAAGTATCTATTCATTTCTCAGATCCAATTACTTTGTTTGTTGTATCAAAGTATAGACTTTGTGTTAATTTCTGAGCCAAATAACAGTTCACTTTAAAATTATTTTCACGTTTTTGACTAGGGCATTTTGGCCCACCGGGTAAAATGCTTTATAATTCCTGATATATCCAAACCAAACGCACATTCAAGAGGCAATCAAAAAATACAAAATAAGCACAGCATCCTTGCCCTACAATACACAGAAAGCACTGAACTGTTGATCTGTTTGGTGCTTTGATGGGCGAGACAAAACGCAGGAAATGAGACATAGAGCAACAATGTAAGCTGGAAATTATGTCACCTTTCAGGAAAAAAATCTGCGAAAAATCTGCCATTGCTGAACGTATGAATCATTCAAAGTACATATTTTACAATAAGCACTACATCATTTGAAATTTGCCTCACACAGAAAGTGTGACTTGTTCTTTCATTTTAGTACTGTTGATACAAAAGTCTACGCAGATTTTTGTTTCTTTTGTTTAACGAGTCTAAACTTTCCACCTCTTCATCCAGGGCCTGTCTGCTGTGTTCCTTGGTCTTCATGAACAAACCTCTGAGGCCTGAGCACAACATCTAAATCTAAAAAAGGATCAAACACATTTGCATGCCACACTTATCAGTTTTGTGTTTATAAAACCCTTTGAGAACCATCATGTGGTTTTTTTCTGGATTAAACGTTTCCAGTAATTTACCATGAAGTCAGTGATTATAACACGATGTGAGAAAATACCTGCTTTGTCCCGATGCTGGCTCTCCTTTAGCAGCCTGAGCCCTGTTTTAAGCAACAACTTGCTCTCTTGTTTATAAATCCACACCCCATGAATAACCACTCTTTTCCACAAAAGATCAACCTTATGTCCTGTTCCCAGCGGAGGAGAGCATCTGCAGCAGATCAGCTGCATTTCTCCCTCACTCCCTCTTTTCTCTCACAGTCACTTCCAAACTCTCATCTCAGTGACGTCTAAAACTGATCAAAATTCACTTCTCTCACACACAGACGCGTATCTCTAAAAATACATCTGCATAAACAGTGCAGATTCACTGGTCTCTGATCTAAGTTATAGTTTTCTTGTGTCTCCATGGTAATAAGTATTGTAGTAATCATGTGGGTGTACTTATGATGCATTTGGAGCTGCAGAAACAGCCTCATTTGATTGTGATAAAATGTAAGTAGAGATCATTTAAAACCTTCGTAGTGCCTGACTTTTCAGAGAAGCAGAGCTCAAACTGTGAGTTTCACACAGAGGAAGTCCCCTCCTGCGCTTTGCTGCTAATGGACCGGACCTGTCCAAGCAGCGCAGCGGACCCAGAGTTTCCCATGGCTGATCATCATCTACAGTCACGGGTGCTTTCCATCCTCCCGCTGTATCTCGCCCACTCTGCATCCCAGTGCAAGGAAGAAATCAAACCATTCCCAGTTTTCTCTCTGTCAGCATATGGTTCCAATCAGTGTGTGTGTGAGACAGCATGTGAATGTTTTTATTTTCCATACGTAACTTCTCAGATGTAAAGCTCTTTGTTCACACCATTTCCTCATCTGTGCGGCTCCTCCTTCCTCTCACGCCCTCTCTGTCTTTCATCCCTCCAGTTCTCTCCAACATGTGTTTGATTCTCAGATAGAAAGTCTCTCCTTCGCTCCCCTTCCCCTCTATTTTAGTCTTGCTTTTCTTGGCACCGGCTCAGACCTCAGGCAGACCTAGAGGTCTTTTTCCCAAGCGATCTCCAGGGTGGACTCCAGGGAACAGAACACACACTCACAAACACATGCTCTGTCCATTTCCTCCTCCGTCTCCACTCCACTCCCATCCCATATCATTCCCTGTCTGCACCTCCTTGTTGACTCATATGTCGTTGCTGTATTTTAAAGCTGTGTTGTTGTTGCTACGGTTTACTGACAGCAAGAGAACATAGTGTTCAAAGTCATTTATGGCGCTCTTGGCCCAGCTGAACTTTCTGCATCATGTAAGACCCATTTGTACATCACAAGCTTGGTGGATGTGTATATGCTCGATTGTTCCAAGTAAATTCTTTGGGAATCAGGGGGTCTAATTTACAAAAGAGAACTGGTTGCGACAGAGCCAACGTTTTTCAATGCATGAAGAACAGCTGAAAACATAAACAAATAACCCCATGAGGCTAATAAAGAAATGCTTCCCACTGACGCTAGCAGTTATGCTATATTACATTTTGAGATTTGAGCCACATTACGCTGCAAAAAGTTGCTTGTTTTTAACAAAGAAGAAGGGAAGAAGTTTTAAAAACGACACAAAATGGCATTACGATCATTTTATATGAGCTTCCACATTTACTATCGGCTCAATTAAAGTTTACTTTGCTTCTTTAAACTTATGTGCCCATTAAATGATATGATTTATGGTGTGCAGCACTTTATAAATAAACTTTACTCAGTTACTTGCAACAAAATTAGCTAAATAATGAAATCACATTCTTAGTATTCCAGCTCATGGACACCAAGCATTAAGATATTGTTTGTGTTTCTGGCATATTTGTTAAAGTTTTTCACTTAAAAAGAAAACTAACATATCACCCAAACACAACATGCACAACATCCCCACAGCAGCATTATGCTGTGGGGATATTTAACTTCAGCAGCAGCAGAGGGAAAGTCAAAGGCAATCGCTGTAGCACAATTAAAACAATCGTTAAGCTAAGTGTTTCTCAAGGGGTGAACCATCAGTAGAATAAAAACAGTAAAACGGAGTAGTAAAATTAATTAAATAAGTACAACATTTAGCACAATAAAAACTAAAATAATTTGTTCAACTAGAACTAAAAGCCAAAGTGTAGAAGTGGGTCTTTAAAAGAACCTTAAAATTATTAAAAGTCTATGTTTTCCAGATGTAAAACTAAGACTGCTCTATAGGTTTGGCTCAAACTCTGAGAAACGTCAGTCACTTCTGCTCTTGAGCCACAATCTGGGCGTGTCTGATAACGTCTGATTTGTGGACATTAACATCTTTGTATGGAGTTTAAAAGGTGCAACAAATCAAGTAAACATGATTGTGCCACATCGTTGTTGCTCTTAAAAATAAGCAATAAAGTCTTGAGCTAGATCAGAGAGAGGTCAGCACCGGTGTAATGTGGTCTCAACATTTAGTTGTTTTCACGAGGCGTGCAACATGTGCCGCGCTGGCAAACAAACGTTCAGCTGTAATTGCAGTAAATGGGGGCTCCTCACTGTGGGGCTGGTTGGAGTTTTCACAGATTTTAGTCTGAGAAGAGTTTTGTCAAAATTCTTCAAGCTTCAACTGTTGAAAGTGTCATTTTTCACAATAATTTAACAAACTACTCAAGACCATGTTTCTCAGTGTAGTGAAACATTGTCTCCAACCAATCTCTTGGTTCTCAATAAAGATATTAAAAACCATTAAATTTCTATGAATTCCTTGTTTACATGGAATCCTCCTAATTTATGAAAACTGCTAAAACTCTTGTCTCCAAACTCACTAAGCAGTTTTTTTGTCATTTTTAACACAGCTAACATGTTAAGAGGGCAGCATTATGTTTCTCCCAGGCACATAGAGACATTTTATAGCATAATCATGTTATAATCACCTGCCAGTTGCTGTAAAAATGATATGCTTCAAATATGACTTAAAGAAATTTGACTTCCTGATTTAACACTTTGAATGAAATTGGGTATCTGTCTCTTTAAAAAGCCCTGCTCTTTCTGAAACTCCGTCTTCAGGAAGTCATCACAACATGGCTCCTCTATTAACCCTTTAACAACAGTTTTTTTTTTACCAGCAATGAACTGAGAAGTAGCTTGTATGATGAGCTCAGCAAATGTGCAGTTCTTCCAGATGTTTGCCAATTACTGCTGGCTAGTCTGAAGGAGCCAAGTGGCGGAGCGCTGCTCCGAGGAGGAGCTGTGCCTGGAAGGCGGAGCTAGGTCCCCTTAAGCGTTTTGGACAGTTTAATGGTTGCCATGGCAATAAAAGGATTTCTCAAACATGCATGAAAGAATCAAGCCAACACGTGGGTATGTTTTTGATGAAGGAATAAATATTCCTTCATCATATGATGTGAAGCTCAAAAAGGTCGATTTTACACAATACTGCCCCTTTAAATCTCTTCAGAGAAAATATCAAAAAGAATACACAAAATATCCCTACAGTTAAGACGCAATAAACTGAAATTAAACTCGACAGATGATCTGCAGAACTCTGCACCCTCACTTGAAAGCTGAGAAGTACTGCAGCACCTCCTAGGAAAACGGCGACTAAGATCTGCAAATACAATCAGCTCCCAAAAAAAGAAAAGTCTAATTAAAGACAACCTCTGTTTGTCTTAATGGAGAATGTCTTCAATGCTAAATTCAAAAACTAAAAGTATCAAACTACCATCCTCTTAATATTTGTTTGTTTTCATCTCTGAGCTGCAGATTCCATCATAGAATATCAAAACCTCATTTTTATATAAAATGAGACATGGAATATTTTCTACATTTATGGTTTAAAAAACTGTAAATGACAGAGTTACAGCGCTCCCTAGTGGTGAGGCAGGTTTCCTTTAATCAGTTGAATCAGAACCTGCAACCACATTAGTAACACATCTTTTTAAACGTCAGGTTGCATTCTGACTTAAAATCAGAAAATCTACAAAAAATGACCTGCATGTAGAGAATTTAGATCTGGTTTTTGTTGCTTCTAACTGAGACTTGAGCAGAAGTTTTTGATACAGTTCAACAGCATGAATCAATCCTTTGTCCTTTTCATCTCCAAAGACTCGGCATTCTTTTGATCACTCAGCTGACCACATCCGCTTTATTAAACAAACACAAACATTATTCTCCATCTTCTGTCTTCCTCCTTATATGCAATGCCACCTGCAGGTTAAATAGCCTCAAAAAGAGAGAAAAGTTGTAGTCATTCAGTGATTTGGTTAAATAATCGACGTTCATTTCTGAAGCTTTGCAGTCGTTCAAAACAGCTGAAGTGCTGATTTTAAATTTCTTCCATAAAATAAAAAAACCAACACAGATCTGTTTCTGTTTTAGACCAAACAAAGCATTTATTTAGATGTGTGCTTTGTGTTAGAGCTTTAATTCAGGCCAGATGTGCTGCATGTGATAAATCCTCACCAAGCTAACAGTCCCTCTTTATATCTTCACTTGTGTAAGTGGGGGCGATACAATGAGAACCATGTTTTTGGCATGATCACGAATTCCTGTGATGTTCTTCTGAGATTTTTCAAGAAGTCCTGAAGGTACGCACACACTTACTGTTTTTCTTTTTGCTTACATCATGCATCACTGCAAACACAAGGGCGATGCTAAGCTGGTGTGAGGTTTTAGTTACTGATATTTTAATTCACAAATATATACAAACCACACTAAAATTAAAAGAAAATCTCTACAGTGAAAACAGAAATGATGAAAATAGGGCAGAAAAAATATTATTTTTATTTTTCTACATTACAAAACAGCTAAAACTGTCCACATCAGAGTTTCTTCAGCAGCAAACGTTGCCACGCTTCCCTTCAGAGCAGGACTACCTCAGTGTTTCCCTGGGAAATGAAGACGTCAGAGCCTAGGCGTCCTCGTTATCACTTCCTGCCAGGCTGCTATCAGTGGAGTCCACTCGCTCCTCCTGTTGCTCTGAGGACTGCGGTTCTGTTTGCTGGGGTTCTGTGGCGCTGGTGGACTCGCTGGGTTCTGTGTTGCTCTCTGCTGGTTTGCCGCTGCTGTTTTTCTGCGTTTCCTTATCTGCTCCGTCCAAGAACGTAGACCAGCCTTTGAGCCGCTCCTCGCGCTCACGCGACGTCTCTTCAACCTGCATAAACACGACACCGAATCCATCAGAGCAAAACGTTCATCTCAGTCCTCAACGTGTGTTTTTCTATTCATCTGGGATTTTTATCAGTTGCTTTTTTTTATAAGAATGAACAAAAATGAACAAAGATTTATCAGACAGACTGCAGCGTCTTGCCAACAATGTAACAGATTGGATGAAAAGGATATTTAAAAGAATCTCTTCCCCATTCTTAACTCTTTCACAGCCTCCAACAGCTTATCTTCCAAGATTTCTCTGCATCCATCAAATCTGATCAGCTGCTGTCCCAGAATGATACTGATAATGTGCAAAGAGGTAGCTACTAAGACAGTTTGCTGCAATGGGCTTTATTTGGAGGAAGCAGAGTAAAGGGGGCTCAAAACAAAACAAACCACTTTACACCTATGCATTACTTTGTATTGTTCCATTGCAAAATGTAAAGCAAAATGTATATTTGTAATGTGGCAAATTGTGGAGAGGTTCAACTATTTGCAAGGCTCTGATGTCAACATGAAAAAATCTCACAGCTGTCAAATATTCAAACTGCTGCAGACACAACATGATCAAGATCCGATTATTTGAAAAGACAAAAGAAAATGATGAAAAATAGCATTTTATATGAAAAATGAGAATTATGATAAAAACTCTTCTATAATCCAAAAGGTGTGATAAAGGTGATGAAAAATGTCAAATCTGACCTGATAGTCTGTGGTTCCGTCCCAGAGCTGCGCAGACAGCTGCCGTCCTCCAAACCAGCGGCCGTTAAATGAGAGAATACAAGCATCGGCTTGATCCGGTTCCTTAAACGCGACGGAGGCAACACCGTCCGGATGTCTCTGCAGCAAAAACACTCTGTGACCACTGTTTTTGTTTTTCTGTATGACTGAATTAATCCAAAGCTTTGAACTGTTGATGAAACTCACATCAAACAGGATGACTTTCTTGACTTCACCAAACTTCTCACACTCTGTCCGTAGATCGTCGCGGTACTCATTCAGCACCAGCGGGTCTTCCTGAAACAGACCGCAGACATGTTTCCAACAAACTCAATAACAAAGGAACATATATGTGAGTGTGTGAACGTATTTATTTTCTGCACCTCAAAGTCACTGGGATGAAACATGTTTCTGATGATGACAACTTTTTCGTGCCTCTTCCTGAGTTCTCCTTGCTTCTCGGGCCTCCAGTCCAGCTGTCTGTTTGGACCAAACAAGAACTCAAGTCATCCTGGATTTATCTAAGAATGCTTACAGTAAATGTGCACAGATATAATATGCTAACATACTAAAACTCACTAACTCTAATATTTAAATATTCTAGGGTTAAAAGTGCTATAATATCAGCCGAACTGACGCAGAGCGCCAAAATGCAGACTCTCAATGCAAGAAGTTTAATAAAGAGAAAGATTGAATTTACTTCTGTTGCTGGTGCAGCTTCTTTTTGTAATCTTTGCTTTTCTTCTTCTTCTTGCTGGCATCATACTGGCCCTTTAGCTCAAAGCGAGCTGCTTCCACATGGAGTTTATAACCTCTGACCTCTGACTCATCGATCAGACGTACAGCCAGAGCCACCGACTCTTTCTGCAGACACAGATTATCAGAAAAGTTGGGTGTTAAAGGACCAACACATCACTGTACATTAACTGTATTGACCAGCGAACCAGAAACAATGAGCTCCATGTATTTTTTTTACTGAATAAGTATCAACCAGTTGTACAGATTTTGTTCTGCTTTTTATTGATTGCAACAGTTAAAAAACATATTTGTGCTGCAGGGTGAGCTTTACTTTACATGAACAAGTGTAGATAGAGATGCACAGACTAACCTTGAGGTAGCAGCAGAGGCCATCGCCTTTCAGGTTCCCGTCTTTGTCCTTGTACAGTTTCACTTTGTACTCTTCGGTGATGGGGTCCCGCATCACGATGCCGCACTTGGACATCAGCTCGACAAACTCATCAGGGCTGATATCGGGAGGCAGACCTGAGGAGGAAGAAGAAAAGGACGAAGGTTAGAGCATGAAAGTGACAGAGCAAACAGAGATAGCAGCTCTATATTTGAAGGTACCAACCTGATACATAGACATTTGTGTTTCTGTCCTCTTCGATATCAAACCATCCTACAATTACAGGGAAAAATGTTCTTTTAAAACAAGAAGTGATTCTGATCAGAAGACAAGCAAAATAACTAAAAATAACAGTTTTATCTCAGTGTAAGCTGGGGAAGTCAGCAGGCTGTACCTGGCTCTGCTTTCCTTTTCTCCCCTTTCTGCTTGGCTTCTTTAGCAGAGCTCTCTTGCTGCGCCGTGGCAGGAGATGGGGCAGGATTGGCTGATTTCTCCTTTTCTGGCAGCTTGCTGTTCGATTCCGGAGCCACAGGTTTAGAACCGCTCTGCGCCACGTTCTTGGCCCCTGGATCTCCTTCCTCAGTAAAGCCGTAGTTCGCCTGGTAGGCTGCGATGAAGTCCTCTGTTATCTAGAGAAACAAGGCAGACCTGCTTAACACTAAAAGAAATCTGAGGCAAAATGTTTTGTGGAGAATTTCAAATACTCAAAGTAGCATTTTGAGAAACAAACAAATGAAAGAAAACACCAAAGACATGAGCATTCAGTGCTTTTACATGTTTAATCTTTTATCACTTTTGGTGTAGATCTATTTCTGATGGTTTGCAATAGAAAAAAATATTATGATATTATGAGGCTGACATGGGTTGGTATGAGAGTCCTCCGCTAATAAAACACCAAAGTACAGTTTTACGATCTCACAATAAATTCAAACAAAAATTAACAACATGACATAATTTCTTTAACCTAAAAATAAAAAAGCAAGAAGTATTCAGACTACTGCAAAGACAAATCAACATATTAATCAGTGGTTAAAAATGTTTTGTAAAGCAGATAGAGAAGTCACAATACAATATGCCTCCATACTAGATCATGTAATTGTTTTGTCAAGTCAATTTAAAACCCACACAAAAGCCGTCAAAAATGTTCCAAATCTCATACCCATGCCCATTTGGACTAGTAAGTAAGAAAAAGTAATGTGTAAAACTTTGGGGATAGTTGACTTTATATTACAAAATCAACAAAAAGGGCACTAAATATGACTTCAAATTGTCAATAACGGAGAACTGAAACATAGAGTGCAGCAAAACAGCATCAAACATAATCTTAATGTATAATGTTCTTTTGGTTTAACTGTATTTTCTTTGTGTATAACTTTTTGTTTATTCTTTTATTACGTCCCATAAAGTCAAACTCCACTCAATCTTTCAGTGCCGACACACAGGTCGTACCTTGGGGAACCAGGCTTTTTTTTCATGGTCCCAGTCATACACAGTCCCGTCCACTGGATCAGTGTAGGTGTACGGATCCGAGCCGTCTGCATTTCTCTGCCCGTACAGCTCCTGCATTCGCAGCTGCTCCACAAACTCCTTGTTGGCATCCGATTCCCCGCTCATCTGAAGCCAGAGAGGGAAATGTTAGATCACACAGCTCAGTTTGCACGCCCATAATATTAGTTCATAATATTATTCATAATATTAGTTTTTAAAAGGACTTCAAATAATTGCGAATGCAGTAAAGTAAAAAAAAAACATAGAAGAAAGTGAAGAGAGACATTTAGTCGTTTTAGAATACATTTTTTATATTTACTTGGAAGAGAGTATAAAGTGAAGTTGTCCATACCATATCCTATCCTATCACAAGCCAACAAGACAGACATTCATAAACGACTAAGTCATAAAAGTCTACTGCAAATTAAATGAGCTAAATGGCAGTTTTATACAAGTAAAAGCATGACATTATCAAATTCTTTCTAACACTATTGTAATAAATTGCTTGACATTGGGATTATTTACTTGTTTATGTTTCATTATCTATGATCAACAAGAGTAAAACGGATCGTGTTAGCCGACTTAGCTAACGGTTACCTTTAAAAACAAATAGTCAAAGCACTCTTCACTCCAGTTGTTACAAAAAACAAGATAATAAATCCCCCCGATGAGATCTCGTTACTGGTATAACTCAGTTGTTTTAAGTGCACTGAGAAAAAAAGAATAAAATGTATATTTTATTGCCAAACGAACTGAATTTTTACTCCCAGTTCGCGTTTGTACTCATTGCGCGACGACGCTTGAATGAAACGTTTCCGAGGTCAGATTCCAAATGCGCATGTGCCAAAAGCTAATACACGTTCGATTTGTATTCTTTCACTTGCCTGTTGTTCTAAACTGATCCCAAAACGTGCAACGACTCCACCCGCGGCTCAGCGATAGATATTAATCGAGCGCACACTTCGTTGTACGTCAAACGGTAACAGTTCAGTTAGCTTGCTAACAGGTAAACAAAACTGGTTAGTAATGGCAGAGAACAGCGGTAATATTAACGTCAATCCAGCCAACCTTCCTCCCGGAGATCCGCAGCTCATCGCTATGATTGTGGAGCATCTGAAGAACCGAGGGCTTTTTGACGAATTTCGCCGGGACTGTTTAGCTGATGTCGACACGAAGGTATCCAGCCTCTTTGCTTAGACAGATTCTTTGTTATAACTTTGGTGAATATAAAACATGGCATTGATTTCAAAATGGCCTTGTCTGCACCTCTTCTGAATGATCTAACCGAGTTTTGTTGCAATCGTTTTCAGCCCGCCTACCAGAACCTGCGGCAAAAAGTTGACAACTTTGTGTCGTCGCACCTGAGTACGCAGGAGTGGAACCCGTCCATCAATAAGAACCAGATGAGAAACGGACTCAGACAAAGTGTTGTTCAGTGAGTTGTACGGAAAATACTCTAATTTATTTCCTAGCTCAATAATAAGCACAGATCTGTTTTGCAGTATTGAACGTTCTTCATCAGCCTCTCTTCCTAATCGAATAGAAAATTACAAAAACCGTTTAGAAATCCCTCACATATGTCATAAACTGTCTAACTTTCTCAAGTTTGAACAAAGTTTACTCAAGTAAGAGCAGCGACAATTCATAATAAAATTACTCACGTAAAACTTAAAAGTACAACGTAGTAAAAATACTCCTAAAAGTACATTTTTTCAAAAAAGTTACTCAAGTAAATGCAACTGAGTAGATGTAACTAGTTATTACCTAACTCTTCACAGCACTGATGAGTGCTGTGAATGGATAGAACATGTTATGTTCACTGATCAGGGGAAAAAAATATTATTTTTCTGTTTTTGATCTTCCGGTCAACTTATTTCTCCGAACATCTGTACAGGACGCTATTGGATTGTATCAGAACATGTTTGACTATCTCTAAATAAGTTCTCCTCTTTCCTTTTAGATCAGGTATGCTGGAGTCTGGCGTGGACAGAATAATAACTCAGGTCGTGGATCCCAAGATGAACCACACATTCAGGCCTCAAATAGAGACCGCCGTTCATGAATTCCTCTCCTTAGACGGGAAAGAAGAGAGCAGCTCAAGTCTGAATCCTGCGCCATGTGAGCCAACGGAAACTCAGGAGCCCCCTGGTGTCTCTGGCCCCAAAACCCCCTGAGAGGCTCTCTACAAGCTGATTTAAATTGAAAGGACAGCATTGGTTTTGAAATGGAGTTAAGAAATCTCCCTTTCTTGCTGAAGATGCACATACTGGACGTTGCTGGATGGTGAATCTGTAAAACTGCGTTGAAAGTTGCGGCATGGAGCCATTAAAGGATGAGGAGTTTAATAAAAAGGTTTTATGACTGCACACAGCTGCAGCTAAAAAGGCTGTATGATGCAAGTGCTTCTGCTCTGCCTTTTGGATTTTCTGTTTTTTTGTTTTCTTTTCTAGTACAATCTTTATGTGAAATTG
The DNA here is from genome assembly GCF_051168715.1 of Poecilia mexicana. Lineage (NCBI taxonomy): Eukaryota > Metazoa > Chordata > Actinopteri > Cyprinodontiformes > Poeciliidae > Poecilia > Poecilia mexicana. The sequence continues at coordinate 8,854,007 of NW_028263383.1, read as the reverse complement.
CAAATATTTTTGACTGTATGTGTATATATAGCTTTTCCAAATCTGAGCAACTCAGATTGTATGTTAACACTGCAATATGTAACTTTTATTAAAAAATATAAGACATTTTTACATATTTGTTAAAATTATGTCATGACAGTATAAGATGGATAATCTATGAAAAAAAAATCTAATTCTTCTGCCTTCTCCCAGTGCTCCCAGTACTAACTGCCCAGCACTAGCTACACCACTAAGTAAAACACAACCAATCAGAGGAAGGAGGAGGGTCTTAGTGCTGTTAATCACTCTCTTGCTCTTGGTTGTTTTTGACCGGGGTCATGCATTTCTTCAGACAGCTCAGGGAGGGAGTTGATCTTTTCACAGATTATCTGTCTCATATTAAACTGTAAATGCATGGAGACAGTTTTAACAAATATGGAAAAACATTCTTTAAAAGTTACATACTGCTGCTTTGAGGCATTTTCTAGCATTGTAGGAGCATTGATGCAGACAAAATGTGATTGTTTTGCTGTTTGGATTATGAGAATAAAAAGATTATTAAGAAAACAGTTTCAAAGTCATGCAGAAATTACCTTCTTAATCCAAGTGTGGACATTTCTCATTAGAGTGCCTCATGTTTTCTTTTGCTCTTTGGATTTAGCTTGTAATATTGATAAAATGTACTGAGAAATTATGTCTCTGCATTTTATTGTTCCACCTCCGAACCTGTCAGATTGTTGGAGTAACAGGTAAAATAAGAACCTGAACATCTTTCTATACTCATCTCTTTATTTTAAACGTTCCTTCTCATGATTATCCATGAGAAGGAAAAAAAACTTAAGTTAACAAAAATGCACTCCATTCACTTTTCTGGCTTAGAACGTAATTAAGTTTTACACTAGGTGGCGATATTGTGCTTTGTTTTATATTATAGAGACAGTCAACGACTGATAATCATGGATAATATGCTGCCAAATCAATTCTCCAGATTTCACTAGCATAAATATGCAGTGACATACACAATGTCGTTTTAGCTTTAAATCCATTCAGTTGTTGCTTCATGCAGATTTCCAGCTATAGGTCAGATGAATGTAATATGGAAATAAAATGGGATAAAATAAACAAGATGCAAAATAGAAAAAAAATGAAGAACCATGTCTACAGAGGCTGTTGTGAAATGCAAAATAGATTTTACTCAATTTGAACATGCTATATGGATGTAATTAAGAAATATATTTTTAAATGAAAACCCAATTTTTTTGAAAAACATGGGGTTGTTAGATGAAGACTACTCTTATGAATGAAGATTTTCTTGATTTTGAGTAATATGTTAGATCCTTACACATCAGTGTTATTAGCTTTAACTTGGGTTGTAAGATAAAACAAGTTATCTTTGCTGCTTTATGGATTATTTCTATCTCTCCTTATCTGGGTGGGTTTGGAGTTATGGTATCATCATTGCACTTTTAGAAAATGTATTGAAAAATGCTTCATTAGATATTTAAAGCCATGTATTTATAAAAGTATTAAATAACACACAAGTGCCATAGTTAGGTGACTTCAGAAGGCAATTGGTTCTACTGGATTTTATTTATGGTTATTAGAGGGAGGCTGAATACAGATAACTAAAAAAATGTTTTTATAAAATTTTTTGAAAACCAAGACTCCATTTTATAATTATGTGCTGCTTCTTGTCAGTCTATCTCATAAAAGTGCTATAAAATATATTGAAGTTTGGGGCTTTGACATGACAAAATGTTAAAAGTTCAAAGACCATAAATACTTTTGTAAAGTAAATATATATCATTCTAATGGTATTGCTGATGTTATATTTTTTCTCTTTGTAATATCTAAACTGTTAAATCATCATGTGTAAGTATGTTTTATTCTGCATTTAATCATACAGCAAAATGTTACTGCAGATCTTCCTCCGTAGATACAGAGCAGATACTTGTGAGTCTCTTCAGCGTCTGCACAAACATACAGAGACTGGAGCTGGAGCGCTGCTCTCATTATAGCAGCATGTGGGAGGACAGGAAGGCCACACATGTGCACTGTTTGCAGAGTCTCACTGCATTCATATACTACTTAGCGGTGTGTGTTCAGTGAGAGGTCGTTGAAAGGTTGTTTGAATGAAGCTGTGGGATTTTGTTTTGAAGAGGGACGAGATGGAACAAGCAAAAAAAAATGTTTTTCCCCAACTGGGCCCCTGAATGAACACAGACATAAATACACTCTGTCCCACTACCTTGACCTCTCACTGCAACACACAGATACAAACATACACACATGTGTTTGTCCTTGGACTACATTTAGTGAAGATGAAGTAGCAGAAGAGTAAGATGAGGTATTTGTTTGGTTCTCGTGGCTGATAGCAGTTGGTGATAAGTCCCTCTTCTGTAAACCAAACATCAGATGCCATGGCTGGAAAAAGGAAAACGCAAAACAAAAAGCAAGATTGTAAAATCTGAGTTAACATAAGGCAAGAAAAAAAGAAAGAAAGAAAGAAAGAAACAAGACAAAACAGGACAGACAAATAAACATGGTGTGGGAGGGAGATTGCAGTCATAATATCTGATAATTTGCTGATGGTTTTAGAGTTGGTCTCGATTCCTTCTGTACGTTGCAGCTCATTTCTGCTGTTTACAAGAAGGTAACACTGACACTTAATATGAAGAATACAGTACTAACCTAAATGCACTAATCTCTGGAACCTTTTTACATTAGATCTGCTCAAAGTATAGATTATTTTTTTAAAAACACTCCTTAAGACTCACTTCTACTCACTGGCCTTTGATTCTTGGTAAAATTGATCATTTGAGTCTGGTTTTGAGCTTTATGCTTTGCTTTGGTGAAATATGTCTATCAATGTTTTGTGTGCTTGCTTTTAGCACTTTGGTGCTGGCCTTGTTGATATAAAGTGTGACGTAAATCAAAGTGGCATTGACATAAATCTTCACCACAAAGCAGAGTGTTATATAAAGGACTGTTTATTGTTGGCGATATTCGTGACCTGTGTGGCACCAATAGCTCTCAGAATAAAAGTCATGTCTGCTGAACCCTGGATTTTAAAACAAAATTGCGTAACATGGTATAATTTAATTTAATTGAACAGAAAAGCCTAAATTATTTCTATTTCTGGACATAAGTGGCTGGTTAAGCTTAGTTTAACCAAGCTATCTGCTGAGCTCTGTTATCACCTGTTTTACAAGTCAGTCACAGAATTATACAGCAAGTTTAAGCTTGTAAGATCAGATATTAACACTGAACTGAGATATCACTGCAATGTTTTATTTGTTATAGGTTTAAAAAAGCAATAGTTGACAGAGACTGGGAGCTGCTTCAAAATTATTCCTGATAACCAGGTGGTGATTCAAAGCCAAACCAAACTTATTGTTGCACGGCAAGAATGAAAGATAAATTTAGAGATTTAAAATGTTGGCTCCTCTTGTCCATCTTTATCCAGAGCTATGCTGCTGTTGGCCCGGCAGAAAGCTGCAGAAACGAACCATCTCTGAGCTCCCACTGATCATTCATAAATCACAAGTGGAGACAGCGTTATCCCGCGCAGCTGTGAGTTTATTAAAGAAAAATATAGCCGGCAGCAAAGGACACAGGAGTTCTCGTGCAGCATCAACACCAGCACAAAGCAGATAATCTGCTTTAGGTGTTGGTTGAACTGTGTAATGATCTTGTTGTTAGCTGAGTAAATGCTTCAAACTGAAATCATTAGTCTCACCCTCTTTTATCTTCTCATCTGAAACTATTTTTGAGTTTTCTTTATTCTTGCAAATCCTACACCTGGCAAACCATACATCACTATGCTGACCGGGGAGCCAGTTTCCCTCTAGCGGGCCTGTGAATAACTTGCTGGGATGAAACAGAGGAGGTGAGAAGTTTCTGAGTAAACAGCTTTAAATCTTCATATAAACTGCAAAGTGTCTGGAAGGATTTTTGATGAGGAAGAAATAATTTGTTGATATTTGTCCTGCCATCAAGTGTTATAAAAACATATCTTAACCTGAACTTAATCTTAAAAGTTCTGAATTCTATCTCATTTATCCATTATATTCCAACTATCAGATTTTAGATTTGTGTCATTTAACTTCTAATTTGACAATCAAGTATTATTGCCATAAATAAGAGTGTGACTTAATGATATGTAAACTCGGCCTGCCATACACCATCAAGCGTTACCTCTCTGCTAGTCCTACGTTTCTTTGTGCACGTATCCTTCCGGCTTGGAGAGCAGCTGTAAACCCTCATTCAGTGGTTTTGAATGTTTGACCTTCACGCTCCCCCACAGTGCGTGATGTCAGAAGAATTTCACTTTTCGGGAATCATTAATATGTATTTTTATTCTGCCTTTTTGTCATCATCATCATCATCCATTTAGCAGGCTAAAAGTGTGATGGACAATTATATGGGATGCATTTTACCCACTGTGGTTCATTTACTGATAACATGATAAACTCTCGACTCTACGTGTGCTGCGCGTTCACAGTGCTGCGCTGTGATTGGCGGAGACGCATGCTCCGTTCAGTCCGGTGAACGCGCGGCGCTCCTGCGGGTTCTTATACCCGCGTTTCTCTGCCGCACTAAACTGACCACACTCCTGCAAACAAACACAGTCTAGTAAAGCTATCGGGAAAATAATAATAATAACAATAAAAGATGATGGTGAATGTGTCTGCTGCGATGTTTCTGCTGCTGGGCTGTAATCATCTGCTGGCCATGGAGCTGCATGATCATATCCTGGAGAAACAAGGGAGCCAAGTCAAAAAGCGCCTCTCCCTGCAGAGCACAGGTGAGTTCACACCGCAAAGTTATATTTTAGTGAAAATGTTCACCTTTGGATTTGACATTTGAATGCTTCTTGATGTGCATGAAGTGCTCTCTGATCCATGTGCTCATTATCATAGCTTCTCCTGCTTTAAAATGATGTGACCTGCTAAGTCAGTGAGCAACCAGGGATCTGAAACCTTAGACTGGCTCTTTATATTCAGCTCCGGGCTTCAGTGACTCCATCCTGCCCAGGATCGTTCCCTCTGCACCAGGTGTCTCCACTGCACCACAACCGGCTGAATTTTAACTAAAACCTCAACCAGACATAGACAGAAAAGTCTTTTTAACAAGTACTTGTGTTTAAGCATTGAACATTGCAACACAAAATATGAAAATAAGTCATTTACCTGTAGTAATGAAACAAATTATAGTCTTTCTCTACATTTTGTTGTTTGCCATGTAACAATGAAAAGCAAAGTATTATCAAAACCTCTTTAAACATCTAAGCACAGATATCTGAGCTTATATGGTGTTAAATTTGACATACAGTTTAATTAAACTTTGAGGATTTGTGTGAGTCTATCCACCACTAATATAAAGTGGTTTGTTTGTAGAGTCAAAATGGAAGGAGTTTGTAGCGAAATGGCAGGGCCAGATTTACAGGGATGTGGACCCTTGGGCTGGAGCTGGTTTTGGTGCCCTATGCACTAAGAAAAAATATTTTTCTGCATATTACAGCACAGTTATAGGTAGTCTATACATCAGTAGTTATGAACTGATTTATTGTAGACTTAATATGTCCTCTACCCAATAAATCCATATTGTTCCCAAAAAAATCTACTATAAATTTATAATTTAAGAGTTTTATACCGAGTGCAATGGTAGGGAAGCATAAGTGGAGGAAAACCTGATCCCAATATAACTGCTTAATACTGTAATCGCAATATCAATCAGCATTTTCTCTTCATTTTTCTTATTCACGTTATCACTACCTATCCCTGAGAACATTAGCATCACCGTCTCAAAAAACTATATTTGATGTTGGCGTCAAAGGCAGTTAAAGTCCATCCCAGTTGGCAGATGTATTACTAGCATGCAGAGTGTGAAAGCACTGGACTTGAAATATATTAACTCACCAAGTATTGCATTGCAAATATCCATTTTGCAACTTGCAAAAGTATTCATACCCTTTGAACTTCTCCATATTTTGTCACACTACAGCCATAGACATAAATATATTTCATTGGAATTTAATGTTATATACAACTGTGAAGTCGAAAGAAACGTATGCATGATTCAAAACTCAAATAAAAATTGAAAAGTGCAGAGGGCAAAAACATTCAGACCCCTTTTCTGTGAGAGCAATCATTTGCCGTCAGAAGTTGGCTGATGATTGCTAATGACTATAGAGTCCAGCTGTGTGTAATCTAATCTCAGTTCAAATCCAGCTGCTCTGGGACGCCTCAGAAGTTATGACAATGGGAAGCAATCAGCATCATGAAGTCCTAGGAACACACCAGACAAGCCAGAGATAAGTTTTGGAGAAGTTTAAAGCAGATTCAGGCTATAAGAATACTTCCCAAGCTTTGAACATCTCATGGAGCGTTGTTCAATCCATCATCCGGAAATGGAAAGACTATGGCACAACTATAAACCTACCTATATATATTCATGTTTGTGGTTGTAATGTAACAAACACAGCTAATTTCAAGGGTACAAATGCTTTTGCAAATCACTGTATTTATATATATTGCCAAGAAATCAAATGTCAGCCAAAAAGTGAAAACTAGAGTTGCACAAAAAACTATGTATATATATAGATATATTCCCCTTTTCTTTTGTGTGCAGCTCTAGTTCTCATTTTCTTCCTGACATCTGATTTCTTGGCAGCCCTTTTCATTTCTCTACTTTCTCCACCCTTTCTGCTCCAACCAACTTCTCAAAATGTCCAAATTAGCTCTTGAGCACATCACGTTCTGCAGGAACTTGTTGGGTTCCTGCCCTTGCTGAGTGACTTTAGATCTCTGTCGTCGTGCTGATCTCACTGTGTCTTTTCTCTCTGCCTAAGCTGAAATCCAGAGCTGCCTGGTGAGTTCAGGGGATGTCGGCTGTGGGATGTTTCAGTGTTTCAACAATAACTCCTGTGAGATCCAGGGCCTCCACCATATATGCCTCACTCTGCTGCACAACGCAGGACGCTACAACTCCCAGGTGGGAATCTGACTGAGCTCATGTCACGCTCTCAGACACACAAGTGAGAGTCATCTGCTCGCCATCACAGCCCTCCGCACTCACAGACGGACTGAAATTAAGTTCAACTTCAGGCAGGAGTTAGAGAAAGCAGATCTGGATACACGTTTTTATTTCATTTAATCCCATCAGTCGTTAAGGTCGTTTGTTAGGAATGTTTGTTGTATAAAGAGCAGGGTATGGTTGTGGATGGTAGCATTGGTTACAGAACGATCTGAGAGGGCATCTGAAATGGGAGAAGGAACAGTATGTCCACTTTACTAGAATAGAAATCTACAAGAAAGGGAAGCAAGTTCTTCTTGTCCTCGGAGTGATGAGGAGCAGTAGATGATGTTCTTTCTGCGTATCTTTTTCAGACGTATTCAAAACAACAGCTAGGGGAGATCTGTTGAAAAAGAAAAACAGTATTTCTGTATATCAGCTGTGTGTTGTTTATAAATTTCATTCAAGTCTACGATCCGATTAAATTACACACAACAGCTGTTGTTTTTATGTCTCTCATGAACACACCAGGTCATTGTGCATGAAGCAAGCAGGGTTTTACACAAATGATTAATTTCTCCTAAAACTACTTAGAATCAGGTGTGAGAGTTAAGAAAATGAACCTGAGTGAAGTTGGGCCCCTACATTCTTCAGATCAAAGGAAGGTGGTGCCAAATATTTGTGCTGCAACAAATGTTTGCATCAATAAATGTTTCCAGAGCAAGCCCCCCCCCACACACACACACACACATTTAGAAAATCAAGCACATTTGGTGTCAATCAAACTTGCTACAAAAATTTTAGCTGCACAAACAGCACAATTAATTAACAAAACAAATTCCTGCGCAAACGTTTGACGTTAATTCAAAGAACTTCATTCCATTTAGCTACAAATGTATTTGCTACAAACAGAATAATGAATAGAAATCGGACTTGCCCATCTAGACACTGCAATTAAATTTCATTTTTCCTTGCAAATTTCACCAAACTGCGGATTCGGTGCTACATCAAATTCTTCATCCAGTATTTGTGTTAAATCCTCCAGTGTGGTTGTGTTGGTCACTCCGACTCTGGGTGCAACAAACAAATGTGGCACCATTTAAGGTGGACTAAGCAGCATAAGATGTATTGCTACAACTGAAAAACCACAAATGTCCTTCTTACTTTTTCTGCCTGTCATGTCATGTTTGTCTCCTCCAGGGTAAGTCGTACGTGAAGGACGCACTTCGATGCGTCGCGTTGGGACTGCGGCAGCGTTTCAGCTGCGTGAGCCGGCGTTGCTCTGCGGTGAAGGAGATGGTGTTCTCGCTCCAGAGGGAGTGCTACTCCACACACAATCTCTGCCTGGCTGTGCAGGATCACCTGGACACCATGGGGAACCTGGTCCAGTTCCAACTCATGTTTCCTGCAGGGTGAGAAAGGCACGCTTATTCATTACAGCTTCTTTGGGCATGAAAAACACTTCATCATTTTAGGAGAAGTTGGAATCATTTTGTTAATCCTAATGGCCCTAAAACAGGAAAGCTTTAGATTGAAACAACTACAGATTGCATCAGTGAACTTTGAAAATATCTGGTTTCCGCAGTTTGAAGTTGCAACAGGACAAAATGTTGAAGCTCTAGGAGTTTGAATACATTTGAGGTTTGATCCCAGTCCTGATTTTCATCTAAAATTAATTAATTTTATTAGTTAAGACTTTACACGAGGTGCTTCCATCTTTTCATCAATAGAAAGTTTGGTAACTCTTCATTGAAGGGGTGTGCATAAGACTGACATAACAATGTCACGAACATAAAGGAGTCTTTATGAACGTTTATGACTGGGGTCATGAAATGTCATTCGGTAAATAATGACACTTTTAATGCAAAAGGACTTTTAATGCCAGTATTAATGGGACTTTGCATTAAAATGTCAAAATTGACACTATTAATGGATGTTTAATGCAACTTTTAGACCAACTTTGCATTAAAAGTGTCATTATTTACTAGATGACACTTCATGACAACAGCCAAAAGCATTTATGAAGACTCCTTCATGTTGATGACAGGTTTTATGCCAGTCTTATGCACGCCCCTTCATATGAAGTGTTACAGAAAGTTCCTGCCGAAAAAGATTTCCTGCTTATTTTATTCTGTTGGATTTTTTATTTTAAAAGCATTATGGCCTTCTGTGGAGGAAGGATCGTCTTTGAGCGTTTTCTCTGTGAATAAATTCCCAACAGGCCGTACGTTGAGCTGATGAACTTCCTGCTGAAGTGTGGAGACAAGATCAGGTCCTGGGTCGGACAGCGACTTCGGGGGCAGTGTGAGCAACACTGGGGGGCGCTCTGCAGCACCTTCACCAACATCTGCCCCCTCGGTCAGTCCGATGCTCCGGGGCTTCCCACCAGCCCAGCGCCCTCCATCCCTAGACCGGTTACCCCCACTGACCCCCTGCAGCAGCCAACCAGAGAGGTCGAACTAGAGGACTTGACCCCTGATTGGTCGACAGACAATGCTACCCAATCCGATCTCTTAGCATCCTGAACTGTCTTATGAAAAGTTACACAAGGTGCACACAGGGTAAACCAACATTAAGCACTTATATTACCAGTAGAATAAGTAAAAGATGTAGAGTTAGACGAGTTTTCTGTGTAGTGTTGCCAGTGAATGCAAAAGCAGCAACACTTATTCAGTGTGTGGGTGTTTTTGTTTTGTGGAGATTAATATTTTCTCTGAACATATACAGGATGAAAAGCCATTAATCTACCTCACATCAATATTACATTTCATCAGAGGGAAACGCTCATAACACGTTCAGCTCATGTGCGTCTGATGGCTTTAAGACAGAATTAAACATTTTTTAGTCTGTTTTGGTTTTTGTCGTGTTGTGCATCATGCATATAGTTAAAGAATAAGCTTCAATAATCTACCTTAAACTCGTAATAATCTCAAAGACATCTGAAGTTATACAATCTGTTTTATACAACTGTTTTGCTCAGGCCATTTTCTTTATTTATAGAGTCACAAAGCAGATGGCTCTAAGTGCATCTAGAGGCAAAGATGCCAAGAAAGTCCAGCATACTGAAGTAATTAGGTCTATTTTTGTGTCCGAGTTATTCAAACTGGTGGTGCTGAAGAGTTCAAAGATATAAAACAGTGTTTTGCTTGTTACTGCAACTCAGAACATTAAAAACATCTAAAAAGAAGAATCCTGTGAGACGGTGCTTTTAAAACCAGCAAATGATGATGTACCTTGTAAAAAATTACAAATCCCAAACAACAGTTTTAAGCACAATTTTAATAGTTTAAATAGAAAATATTTTTGACATAAATAAAAAGCAGAGCTTATTGTGAGCGAATATTTTTCTTTAATTGGTTTAAAACTCAGATTTCAGCACACGGTGTCTTTTCCTGTGTAATGAAAACAGTTCTTGTTTTTGAGAATGCAACAGTGTTTGCTTTGACTGTAAGCTACATAAATATAAATAAATATGGGCAGACTTTCACCAAAGTGCATGCATGTCTAATTTATTATGTAAAAATATCTGAAAGCACAAATGAAGAAAACATTTTGTCATTTTGCTGATAATCTAACCCAAATAAGCATAGAGTTAGTCTGAAATTATTTATACCACAGGCAGATTTAAGATTTTCTTAATTCAATCATTTGTTTATCTCACCCGAATCTCCCAAATATCCATCTTGTTTTTCTCAAGGCTTATTTTGACCCTTCAACATAAATCAGCAGAAAAGCCTTTATTGGCGTTACAATTAAACTACTCTTATAATTGCTGGCAATATGTTATAAATAGTATTTTAACCCTTTAGAGCTTGTAAAACACTTTCGTTTATTGCACCATCTGTAGATTCTCTATTATGTTCAAGTCACGACTTGGAAACATTATTACTTACAGACCAACACCAATGCTGAAGGAATTTGTTTGAGTTACAACATGTAATTTCTCTTTGAAATAAAACAAAAGTTTAAACATTGTAGCACTTTGCTTCCATGTCTTTTTAATTCCTCCTGCATAGATGTTAAAAACTAGAAATGTAAATGAGCAAAAAACATTTGTACAACATGTTTCTGCCTAAGTTTGACAAATCACGACACATGATGGAAAATCTCCATGTTTGTTCCTGAAGCTCCTTTCACAAGACTTTCTTGTGATGTGAAATAATGTCAAAACATTATTGTGGAGATTTTTTTTGTCTTATTAAAATGAAGGAAGAAAGGCACATCATGTGGAGTTAACATTCACCTTTGGACCAGTTAGCCAGAAAACTCATATGAAAACATCCAGGAACAAACTGAAGTCATTACATTCTGTTGCAGATGCCAACCAAATTTTTGCTTTTCTTTCTTTCTAATTTGAAGAATGTCTAAATGTCCCAACAGTTACTCCAGTAAGTCCAAACATTGTTAACAATCAGGCAGTGTGCAGCTTTAGTCCTCACGTTCACAGCTGGTTTTTGTAAACTAACCTCCTGCATCCTAAGCAAGGTAACGTCTCTTATATTCCTTCTTCTCTAACCAGGTAGTTTCTGCTCTGCTGTTCCTCGTCTTACAATCCCTGCAGGGATCTCGTCACGAGGCAGATGCAGAGCCAGCCGGCTCATTAAATGAAGGGGATGAGGCGTTTCTTAAGGATGTAGAGGACGGTGGCAAAGAAAAGCGCTAAAGCCAAGAAGATGAGCAGCTTGTCTGTGAGCTCCCTGCGGTTGTACTTCAGAATCAGTTTCCTCCCCAGGTGGATGGTTCCCGTCATGTTTTTGAACTCCTCGTTGGCTTCCTGCACTGTTTTAGAGGAGGTGGCTGCCATGACGATGAAAGAGGAGAGGGATCAGTGATCAATAAGCTGGACGACACACAAATTCATAAAAAGATGGGGGATTTTTTTTAAATGTTTCTTTACCAAGAGTGCCAATGGTGTCCTCGCTCTGCTTCACCTGCTCTGACATCATCCTGCTGATGGACATCAGACTCTCTGTGATGTTGCTGCTGCTTTCCACTAAACTTTCTTTGGTCACTTTCCTGACATAAAGACACACACACAGGTCACAGCAGGGAATCAATCAATCAACCAATCCAGTTTATTCGTATAACACATTTCAGCATCAAGGCGGTTCAAGGTGCCTTACAGAATAAAAACACAAAATTACTAATTTATAAAGAAAACACGATACAGTCAACAATTTGATGAGTATCATCACCAAAATAATATTAATAATATTGATATTATTGTACACAATAACATCAACTATGTTATTATGTATAATCAATTAAATGCATCTCTAAACAAGTGGGCTTTTAGTCTAGATTCATGACTTTAACAGCACATTTTCTAGGAAAAATGAAGTTTGGAGTGGAAATGCTGCATTTCCATCAACCCCCCTGTGAAAAGTGGTGATGGCAGCATCATGCTGTGAGAATGCATCTCTTCAGGAGTTAATTAAAGGAAACCAAAGAAGAAAACCTGTTAGAAATAGAGCTGCAACCAACGACTATTCTGATGATTAATTGGATTGAAAAAAAACATTATGCAGATTTTTTACTTGACAACTTAAACTTATATTATACAACATTAGAAATAGAGTTTTAAAAATACAAACAATTCAATTTGTCTTCAAATGAGAAAGTAAACAATTCTGGCCTATAATGCAATAACATAGCATTCCTTTAGTGAACACTTGATCATTTGTAGCAAAGGATGAATCTGCAGCTACAGAAACAGCTCTGCCCTTTCTGCCTTTCTTAGCATCAATAACATCAGGGCTAATCTCTTCACTATGTTTTCAATTATTATTATTATTTTTTATCTTACATAAAAAAAATGTTGTTTTTTTTAAATTTTGGTTTCATTACAGCTCTAAATGCCTTTTTTTAGTCTGCATTCTCCGTTTAACAATTAAAGTGCAAAGTTAGTTAATTATTTCAATTGATTCATAACCATTAATCTAACTAATCGTTTCAGTCCTAGTGAGAACCAACCATGTAAACACACACACACACACGCACACAGCACGTAATGGTTTCAGTCAAAACACATTTATGTCCAGTCATAAATTCACCTGAGAACCTGAAACAAGATTTAAAGCTCAGGTGCTTTTTATAGTCTGACTGAGCTATTCGCATAAAAGAAGAGGCATTTAAGAGACATACCACAAGAGGCTTGTAAATACAAAGGCAGCAAAAATGGTTCCAGAACAGACTGAACTCAAAGAGACGTTTTCAGCAATGTGTTGGTCCATTACATTGAATTAAATCCCAATAGCACACACTGTTGTTTATAGCTTTACAAATGAGCAATTAATGGAGGACGACCAGATCTGCAAATGAAGTATTGCTCACCTCACTGTCTAATACGAGGAACAAGCCTGAACAGAAACTTTACAAAGTAAAACCTTGCAAACAATTTTAGGGAATAGGCACCAGCTGCTGGTCTAACGAACCTCCATAAAGCAGGAGGTTTAGCAGCTCGGTCCTCTGAGGCAGTCAGGCATGTGTTTAACACATTGCTAAGGAGGAAAGGCATCCGCAGTGTGATTAGAGATCTTTTACTGTTTTGTAGAAAGAGCTTCAATTAACAACAAAATGCTCAGCGACCAGGTTTAGCACTTCGAAAGCCTCAGCAGAACTTTACTGACCTCTGTCTGGTGCTCGGGCTTTCTCCTCCCTGCAAAAGCTCGTCTTTTTCCATGTTGTCTATGGCGAGTTTACAGGCCAGGTTGGCTTTCCGCCATGCGGTCTGGTTGCTGGAACCCACAAAAATATCAGAACTAACTTAGAATACTGTAAGTGGTGTCTTAGATTTATTTACCTTAAGCAGTTCCTGTGAATCCTTCTAATTTGAATTTACTGTAATTAAATACAACTGTCAGGTAGGTAATATGAAAACTGCAAAAACCGGATGGATGGATACAATGAACAACCAAGTTTAAAAGCCTGATGTTTCATTCGATTGATTTTTTTATCTGCCCCTCGAAGCTTAGTGCTTCCATTTACAACAGTCACATATACAAGTCTAGAAAAAAATAAAAAAATAAGAGACCACTTAAAATGATCAGTTTCTCTGATGTTACTTTTTACAGGTATATGTTTGAGTAAAATGAACTTTGTTCTTTTATTCTATGAACATCTGACAACATGTCTCTGAAATTCCAAACAAAAATTTTGTATTTGTTTGCAGAAAATAAGAAATGGTCAAAATAAGGAAAAGATGCAGTGCTGTCAGACCTCAAATAAAGCAAAGAAAACAAGTTCGTAATAATTTAGAAACAATAATACTAATGTTTTAATTCAGGAAGAGTTCAGATATTCGGTGGAATAACTACAAGGTTTTCAGTGGAGTTCAGTGCAATGGACTCTTCATTTTTTCCAGAGCTGTAATTATATATTATTTTGTCATTAAAAGTTAATTATATGGAATAAGAATTACTGACAGAGTGAAACATTCATGTGTTTGTGTCCAGACACCTCAGCATTTGGCGTCGCTGGCTCTCCGTCTCCATGAGGATGGACAGTCTGTTGGATTGTGTGTCTTGCTCCTGAGCCATCTGCTCCAGATCCTGACAGCAGCAAAAACATGGCTTCCCTTGACACATTTCCATTTCTAAAGTAAGAAGTTCCAACACAGTTTGAATGTGGGGCAAAGACCTGACCTGTATCCTGAGCCGCAGCTTGTTGAATTTCTCTTTGACCCGAGAGTTGAGCTCTGCGAGAGCAGAATGAGGTCCAGGACAATTAATGATGTCCTGCAGATACAGAAAAACATAAAGGTGCAAAGATAACAGCCTGTGAAAGCAGAAAGGTTAAATTATACATGTGAAGTTTAAAATGTTTCTGTGAGCAGAATGACAAGATTATAGTTTGTCACAAATTCTGGCTGTCATAAATCTTAAACCAACCAACATTTTTTTGAAATCTAATTTTCAAAGGGGGCAGTGATTTCAACCTAGAAATGTATATTTTTTTTCATTCTTTTAACACATACTTGGAGTGTTACTATGTTGTTTTGATTTTTTCATGTATGTTTAAGAAATCCATTAATCTTCAGTGGCAACCATTTGGGTGAGCCTAAACATAGTTACTTGATTGTTGTGTAAAATAGAAATATGTGCCTGGAAAATATATAATAAAAGTTTAAATCTACAACTAGAGCTCCACATAATACTTAATACTAGTAATCATTGCACTTATAATCTGTGCATATTGTAAACACAAAGAATGTTGAAGATTATTTATAATTCTTTCACATTAATGAAGAGGAAAATGTTTATTGGTATTGAGTCAAACCATTTTTATAATTTTTGACCAGTTTTTTTTTTTTTTTTTTTGCATCTTTCCACTTGTATTTTGATTATTAATCACAATAAGTCCCCAGTATTTGATGTTCGAAGACATTCTTCACATAACCATGATCTCTTGCGCGTTATTCTTTGGTCTTTTCAGATATTTTCTTTATTATTTTATATTTTAAACTAAAAAGTGTTGGTTGGTTGGTTCAAGGTATTTGCATAGAAGTGTTAGTGGGAGACAGATGTTGCTTTAAAAGTTGTCAGAAAGCTTTCGCAAAAAAAATGAAATAATCAATAAAATAGAATAAAAAAATAAGCTCATTTCATGTGGTGACGAAACAGCGGAACAGAAAATTATTCTTATAAAAACAAAAAGACAAATATGATTGAAGTTATTCCAACTAACTGATGCTAAGCTAACTTCAATGGTCAACATTTAGCACCACCTGTGTGCGTTTCATGTCAACTTCTCCCAGTAACACATGAAAATCACCATAAACAACAACTGAGCTCTTACCTGAGTGAGAGCCTTTATCTCCAGGTCGTATTTTATTATTTCTTGTCCGCAAATTCGGACGTTTACGTCCTCCGAGGACGCCATTGCTATTTTGGTACGGAAAGCTGTAGGGCTTAAAAGAGACCAATCCGCTTTAGGCGAAGCTATAATCTAATTGGCTGAGGCCGTTTCGGTCTTCCTGTAATTATAAAATATCTAATTTTGAAGTAGATTTCTGAGTGGTTGGAGTATTGTTTCATGTGCTTTTAAAAATAATTAGAGCGGTAAATATAGGGGGAGAGAGGAAAAATGCATTTAGAAATCTCTTAAAAATGTTTAACATCTGTTGCTTATCAAGATAAAACTTTTATTATACCTCTAGAAATTTATTACATGGCTGCCAGCAAACATTAAACCCATTGGAAGCAGTTGTTAGCAGCAACTTTCTTTCTTTCCATAAATCAAAATAACAAAAACAATAACTGTAAATTGTGCTATAAATTATTCAGCAGATAATTGCTCTTTGTCGGTTTAATTTATTCACTAGTAATGTTTGTGGACCTGAAGATGTTCAGGTTCGTCAGATAAACAACCACTATTTTAAACCCTTCTATATTAATCTGCTCATAAATGACACTGAATACCATAAATAATACTGTATTTGTTAAGTATAAAACTAAATAAGATTGCTACTACAGGAGTGATGCATTTAAATGCTCTCTTACTTCAAAAAAACTATGATACTGTAAAACGGTTTTGATCTGCCACTATGTATGTTAATCAGCACAAAGGGGCCAAAACTTAAAAAATAAATAAATAAAAGTATAGTAATGCCAGGCTAGGGTTTTTTTTTAAAATATTTTTCCTGTACGTTGGCTGCTTTTTCATTTTTTTTCTGTTTGTAGCTGTCAATTTTAGTGAAAATTATGTTCTTTATGTAAAAAAAAAAAAAGCCTATTACAAATTGATAATTATTCCTGTTTTGTCTTATTGCTTAATATAAAGAAACTAGAAGTGGCTCTGAATTTTCACAGTGCTTGTGAAAGTCCACAAGTCTTTTAGTTGTAGAAAATATTGCTCCCTGCCCTGGGCAGAATGTACTGAGCAAAAAAATGATCTACCATCTCCTCTCCGAAATGAGTTTTCTTTTAACTACACACTTAGAAGTAAGTGTGTCCAAGGATGAATAATTTATCAAAAGGTGGTAAATCCATGGATTATAAGGACTCTGAAGTGTATACAGTTCATATCCTGATACAGACAGGTCAAACCTGATATGGATTATTTTATGCTCTACAGACTTATATTCAAATTTATATTCTATACTTTAAATTACTCTTGAAAACGTGTTTTTTTTTACCATCTTGACTAATAATTTGAAGCAGGAAACAACCAAATGTCACTCAGATTTGCACATATGCAAACCTTAAAAGTGTAAAGATTGTATATGCATTGACAACCAAATGTCTATAAAAACTACACTCATGATTCAGATTGTACAGTTAAATAGGTGAATAAATAACATTCTGCATTCACCCTTTGTGAAAACTTATAAAATATCTTTAATATAATATAAATAACAATAGACTGAAGTTGGACAACCCTGCATTAGGAGAAAAGTCGCCTCAGCATAATCATGCATAATCTGCATGTGCTGGTTTGTATTTGAATGTATTTTTAATGCACCTTATATCAATTCAGACCCAGTGCGTTTTAGACACTTTGTAAAACTTTGTTTTGCACTACAGCAGTTCCTTAGACAGATAAAATGTCAAAATAAGAACGAAACAGGAGTCAGAGTGGGGTGCTAATGGTTTTTATTGTTTTGATATTAAAATCAATAAACATAATCAGACTAACGTGGTTACAAGCAGAGCTGCAGTACCAACACCCGGCTGATACATGACAGAAAAGAAAGAATGATTTAACACAAAGTTAGAAAAAATAAAGAGGCACAAGAACACAACAGAGATTCAGGGCAGGTGTCTGACAAAAACTGTCAAACTGAAACAGAGTGGGCCATTACAGTACAAACCGAGAAAAAAAAAGTCATACGTTTCCATGCCTGTGCATAAAGCCACCAACTGTGCCTCCAACAACAAATACAATGTAAAAGAAAAACGTTAAACCAAAAGTATAAACCCAGCACAACATTTATTATATAACATAAATATAACACATGTCAAGATATTGTATTTAAACAGGCATATATGTGAACTACAAATATAGACGTCATTGCTAAAGAGAGGATCAAGTTAGTTTCAGCAGGATACACGTTCTGCAGGTTTTGCTTCTTTACCAAATTAGAATCACCAAGAGATCTATTACAGAGCACTTAGCAATGAAGTACAGCCTTCCTACTGAAACTGGGGAGAGGAACACACACAGGACTAACTACAGAAAGATCCCATGCTGTTGATCTAGTAGAATAAGGTACCATACAAGACCAGAAGCATCATAACAATGGCATGTGGAGCTCAGGATGGCCGATACTTTCCACATCCTCTCCAAATGTTTGGGCTTGTATGGATTTCCTACTAAAACTTGACATACTGTCTGCTCTTATTCTTAGAAACAGAAGAAAATAAACAGAACAGATGCTTTACTTTAAGAGAAGCATTTTTCTTTTTGTTGAACGTCTCTCGTGTGTTTTGGCAAGTCTGGAAGGAGATGTAAATCACTGCAGTGTTGGTTTGTAAGATTGGCGAGTGTAAAAGTAGATAGTTTTGCTGTTATTGTCAAAGATGGGTAGTTTTTTGCTTTAGTTAAATCAGTCTGCAGAAGAGGAGATGAACCCCTCCCGTATTTATTCACTCCAGGGGAAGGTGAGGGGTCTCTGCCCACCAGCCTTTCGTGGCCCCTTACTAATCTCCGGGGCTACGAGACAAGACACTGCAAACCAAGCCCTTCTTCAAAAGAAAGCAAATAGAGCTTAAGAAATAATTTAAACAAAACAAAAATCAACAACAACAGGGAACGTGGTAAAAATCTCAACATTTCCACTGAAGTTCTTTTAACGGCAAGTGAGCCATCTTCTAAGGTGAGCGCTAAAAGTTGGTTTAGCTTGATGTAACCTTTGGACCGCATCGAACCTTTAACAACAACTCATGAGTTTCACAGGCAGAAATTTATCACCACTCAGTGAAATATTATTCAGGGAAACTTGCATATCATTTGTAAATAAAGAAAAGTGGTTTATCACCAACTTTAAACTGAGGGTCAAAAGGTGCTTCTTTATATATTAAAGCTATTTAACTCTTTAACTTGAATTGATTTATTTCAGTCATTCAAGTCCTTCGAAAGTGCAAAGGAATAAAAAATATCCTCACAAAGGTAGTTTGCAAGGAAATCTTGTCTGGAGAATTTAATACTCTGGTTACAAAATGGTGGTTGGGATCTCAATATGAGTCTTAATAATAAGCATCAATCAAACTAATTGCTGTTTGCATATTTTCACTTTGATCGGTGAAAGAGATTACCGTACAAATGAGTTACTCCAGGTTAAAGACTTACTTATTTGTTTAGGCTGTTTGCAATTTGTCCCTTTCACAATTTGTATGTGAAAAACTATTTTATAGTCATGGACGTAACTACAGCATCTCAATTTATTTATCTCAGTAGTTAAAATGTCAATAGTAGAGATAAATAATCATAAAAGTAATCAAAACTCATCTTTAGTTGAATATTATTTTCTAAAAGACTATTTTTCTTTTTTTTTTTTTACACATTTTTGCATCTTACATTGTGCACTTGTTGAAACTGATTTTTAGGAATGGTTATTTTTCAGCTTTGTGAAATAAGAACAGGTCTACTAATAAATAACAAATCCTAACTGATTATAGATACGAATCTATCAATTTTACCATGATTGGCAGGTCAACTTCTGAATCTTTAGATATTTTCTATTCATTAAAGCATTAAGAAGCTGAATGCAGCAGATTTTGGTCTAAAACACACATCAACCACAGATGCACTTTTGGAACAGTTTGGTATAAAAACATTTAAAAAATAGTCTAAAGCATAAATGTGATTATCCTTACCAGAAAATATGCTCTGTGCTATAGATGTTATCAAAATAGGAAAAAAAAGAATTGGTGTAGATTGGAAAATGCCTAATCGATTGCTGATTTATTGAATTTTTGCCACTAATTTCCCAGAAATTAAGTTTGAGAAGTCATTGTGGTTTCATTGTGATTTGCACCTGTGAATCTCAAGATGTGTGTCTGACTTTCTATCCTCAGTGGAAATACTTTAAAATCTCAATTTAATCATATTTGTCTCATTGCATTTTAAATTACAGGCCTTCACAAATAAATATCACATATTATAAACACTGGGAATAGGGGAAAATATAAAATATAATTTAAAACAATATAAACATTTGACAGAGTTAGCATAAATATCAAACTATAATATTAACGACAGAAAGGTTTAAACATATTAGCAAGAGTAGCCACATAAAAATATAACATTCGAGATCTTTCTCTATCATAATGACCAGAGTCTCCCTTTGAGCTTCCAAACAAATACGAAGAAGAAAGAAATAAAATCTCCAGACACTCTTTCATCTGTCTGTGTGATCCTGCTGAGGAAGACGAGTCTACATTCATCAGCAAAGCAGCAGCGGAGGAGTTTTACCTCGCTATGTCAGCGTACAGCAGTCAGAAACACCAGACTGACCGGAGTCATCAACAGAAGGAATAATATGGCTAAAATTCAACACAGCCATGTTACTGTAGCACCCAGCCAGGGACAGATTATAGCACCACAGTTTACCCCCATGCTCAGTTTGTCGCTTCATCCGCAACCTGCGACTCAGTGCCAACACTGACTTCACGGAGGGGTCT
This sequence comes from Poecilia mexicana, assembly GCF_051168715.1. NCBI lineage: Eukaryota > Metazoa > Chordata > Actinopteri > Cyprinodontiformes > Poeciliidae > Poecilia > Poecilia mexicana. Next base: position 8,833,389 of record NW_028263383.1, on the reverse strand, counting down.
GGCACTTCATTATAGCAAAGTTAAAAAATGGAAAGTGTTCTTTTTTTTTTATTGGTTTTCTTTCTTTTCTTTTTTTTTTTTTTTTTACTGTCACATAAAGGTCTCAAGAGGCAGCAACACAGTGCACCACGTCAAAACCTCAGAAGAAGAAGAAGAATGCATTGATATTGACCAGGTAAAAAGCAGGCCCCGAGTCTCCCTCTGTCACTGACACAGTGGAAGTTTGCTCTTCTCTACACAAACACACCAGCGGTGATAGCAGCAGCAGCCAATACAACGTACGATATTGTGGCGTAGTGGGCAGAGAAAGAGTTTCAAAAAAATAGAACCGGGTTTCCCAAAACAACATCGGGTTCCACTATAATACTAAAGGGAAATACCGTCAGAAAGTAATGCAACGTCGGGAGAGAGAACCTGTTTAAATCTGCTGCTAACGGTTGATTACACTGTAAAATGTGTGGATGTTAGATAGAGCAAGGTTTTCAGTTTATTTTTGTATTTCAAGTTTAAGTTTTGGAAAACCCAGTCCATTGTTTCTGTGGGGAAATCCCCTCCAGACTGACAGAAGGTGCAGATTTGTGTTTTTATATATTTGATTAAGGCACCTGGTTCAGCAGGCATCATAATTCAAAATATTGTCTTTTCTCTGTAAGTGTAAAAACCAAGGGCAAGGTGAGTAATGCTTTTGGTCTTTTGACTATCACAGGAAAAATATATAAGGAAAAAAAAGAAAACAAGGAGGGGCATGTAGGGTAAATATACTGGAAATCTGTCATAAACATCCTCAAGCCTCTTTGTGCTCATTCAATAGCAGCAAGTACAAAATCAAATCACTGAGAGTACAGAGAGCCCCAAAAAGCCATGCAACAACTTTGTGACAATGAAATCCATTTCTTATGTCCAAATCATTTCCCAAATCTGCAAGGGAATTAAAATGCAACAAATTCTCTCAGCTTAATGCAAGAAGTTACCCAGCAAACACACAAGTCTTGCTGCTTCTCATTCTGGGAAGAACAGGGAACGTCAGCGACACAACCTCAAAACCTGAGGCGATTTTACAAAAATAGGGTTGTACGTTGAAACAAAACAGAATATATTTGAAATGATACAAACAAAACTGGAAGCCAGACTTTTGGGTCATGACAATACAGCCAACAGATGGGAGTCAAAAGAACCCATTATATAAACATTTTGGATAACACTTATTTTATGGATGCTACACTAAGAAGTTTCCAAGAAAAAAACACTAGTTTTATGTAATTTGATGCCAGTTAAGGAATAAAAAGAGGAAACAGTGCAACAAGCTGTAAAAACACTGACTATCAATTGAAACTGCTTTTGCAAGCAGCTTTTCAGACGTTATTTTAATTAAAAGTTCTTTGCTGCCTTCCTTCAGGCTTAAAAAATAAGGACAGCACAAGTTGGGATCAGTAGAGTATTAGCATGCTAATCACACTATGTCTTGGAATAAAATACAAATGCTAGTAAAAGCGTGCTTATTAAGTTTTTTAAATAAATATGTATATCATTGCATGAGAGAACTGAGGATTTTGGAAAGATTTATGTGACTTGGCAGTTCATCAAATGTTACACTCCACCTTATTTCCTTATTTTTACTATTAAAATAATATAAATACTTTTTGTCACTGCAGCAAGTCATAAACAAACAAACAATTTTAGTAAATGACTCATTTATTACAGTTTTCTAGACATTAGCTGTCATTTTTACCTTCCTATAAGCCGGAGGATATTATCAGAGTTAATAAGGTAGTAAGTTGTTGGCTGGAAAAAAATGCTAATGCTGTAAAATATTTAATTAATTAACACAAGCAAAGTAGATTAAAGAAACTTTCAGTAGCTTTAAAAGAGCTAAATACATTCAAATGCAGCTGTAGATTTAAAATTCAATATTTCTAATTTTAAAAAGCGTTTTAAGTGCAGTAACTTTATAACAATAGCAAGATGCAAAGAAATCAACAATATAGCAAGTGAAGTGGTTATAAATATTTATATTTATTTTTTATACAACTTTCATTAAACACCATTTTTTTCTTTACACTAATTTCAGAACTACAAAACCTAATTGTTGTTAGCTATTGTGTCTTACAAAATAGATAAATTATATAATTCACAAGTACATAAAATAAACTTAAATTCACTTTAATACAGGTACATGTGAAGTTTCTGAATTTTGAGGTTGGGCAAGGTTTGCATAGCTTTGCAAGTTATTAAAATTCAAATCTTCCCATTTCAAAAGGATAAAATCACTACAAATAAATAGTGTGGAGCATAAATCCAAAATTTGTTGTTTTTTTTTAAATCACTACTTTAAAGACTATATTAAGATTTTATTAAATGAAACAGCAGAATTAAAAATGTTTTCATTAGATGACATTTCTTGCCACGGTTTAAGCTAGCATGAATTTAACCTCAGTGCTAACAAGCTAGCATGTTGCCAGGTTTTGTAAGACATAATCTTTAAATTGTTTTAAAATACAAAGTTTCAATTAATCCAAAGTTTTAATTTTAGACTGTTTTTTTTGTTTTGTTTAGGTAATTTGGTGCTAAGACTTTCTATTTTATTCCCATTATTTCCTAAAGTCTGTTACAACTTATGCTATCCTTTAAGCACCTGGAGTCAGCAGTAATGGATAAAAAAATTAGAGAGATACCTACAAATTACGTATTTTAAAAAGTTATCTCAAGTCTTCCAATCCATGTGTTTATCATGCTTGTGAAAAAATTCAATTATATTATATTTACCATAACTATCAAGTCCAAATTATTACTATAAATAAGTACACTGCTAATATCCTCAAAGGATTTGTATGAAATCTAATCCTTCATCTGGAATGGTATTAATAATTTAACTGAACAATCAATGAGTCTATACTGTGAAAAAGATGGAAACTTCTCTGAAATTATATGATCTGACAATGTATATCACTGAAATAATATACATTGTTTTTTTTTTTTTAATTTGATTATGGCTAGTTTTGTCAAGCCCAAGAAACTGGCTTTTACAAAAGAAGTCATGCTATGCTGAGCAACATTTCTAACACAAGTCAATAACAGAAACTCCTGCTGTTCAGAGAAAGAACCCATGTGAATCTTCTTCTTACTGGTCCAACAGCAAAATCCCACCATTTACAGAAAACTAATGGAAACACTTGGAGTGGGGGAGGGAGGGCAGCACTTCATTATCAGCACCATGTGACAAACCCCAGTTGGATCACAGCTGGACATCAGAGTCGAATCCTTCATGAAGGGAACATGTTGCAGATTCAATTTTTTTGTTTGTTTTAAATTTTTGTGTCAAAGTCTGTTGGCCTTTGTTTTGACTTTGTGTACAGAACATTGCACCATAGTGATTGACATTGATAATTCAGAACACAGAGACAGACAATATATTTTTTGTACAGAGTAAAGAATGGCGACAATAACTGGAATACATAAATATATTTTTCTTTCGATTTTATACGTCATCACATGTCAGATAGAAGAACAGTATTACCCTGATTTGCTGAAGAAGAGCTTTATGGTATCCACATAGCTTTTATTGAACAAGAGTAGCACAAAGTTACACACTCTATTAGCTTAATAGTTACTGTATAGGATTTTTTTTTTAGAACTAAAAAGAATAAGGAATAGTTTTACTGGCGTGGATTCTCACTCATTTCCTTGACTGTTAAAATGCCACAGAGTCTCTTGGTTTGAATGTAAAGTTGCACAGCTTGCGCCTATCATGTTAAATGTAAAAACCTGTGAGGACTCTCTTAAAAATACAGCCTCGTGATCGACAGCAAAACATGCGCGCCTTTAATGTCGGCCGGCCGTCAACCAGCGGCCCTTTAACCACTGTTGACCCCCTGACAGACCTGGCATCGGGTCACAGCTGGAAAAAGGCTTCGAATACCGTCACAAAAGACACACGAGTCCAGAAGTTCAGACTTCTGAAGCCAGTTTCCAGCTATGGATCGCCACGTCTGCTACTTCAGTCAAGGTTGTTTTGAGCCAATCAGGCTGAATGGTTTTTTTGTTGTTTTTTTTTTTTACCAGACTGGCAGAACAATGTTAGAAACCCGAGGCATGTCCCTTTAGCTACAAACATGTCTGCCATGTTGTTATTTTTGTTTGTGTGAAGTTATTTCAGAAGGCAATAAGTGTCCGGATTGAGTCTCCACTTGTAATTGGCTTGCCATACAGTACAGTGATATAGTAATATCCCCTAAGGCGGCCCGGAAAAACAGCTTTGGAGCGAGCTCTTCCCAGCCGCCCAAGGCTAAACCCCCTCCTCCTTAAGTCACAAGTAGAAATCAGTTTACAAATGATAACAATATAGCTCTCTGAAGAAATGTGTCTACACTGTACATCGCCCTGAAGAGGAAGCCAAAGCAGAATCAGTTTTTCCATAGGAAACCTCTACTGAAGGCAAATGAATCATGACGCCAAGGGGGTCAGCATCAGAATCAAACGTAGGGGCCCTGGAATCAAAACCCTCTTTTTTTTTTTTTCGTTTTGTTTTGTTTAAGACCACAAACACACCATAACTCCCTGACCAGGAAATAGACCGATCCTGTCAAGACACTGCACTTCCTGAAAGCCAAGCAATGATACTCTCTTCCTCCCTCTGAACATCTCATATCATTTCATGGCTCAAGAAAATTTGTAGATCTAACCCCCGTCAGGCCACACACGTATATTACTTGCTAGTTCATAGACCTAGCCGTGTCAGGTAATAGACTCATCCGAGCAAGTAGTCATCAAGTACACTTGCAGCATTCACACGAGGCCGTTTAGCAGCAAATGGAAGAAAAAAAAAACATTTCTTTTTGTTTGTTTTTTCATTTTTTTGGACAAAGTGCTGTTGTCTTTTTAAACATATAACATAATCTATACATATAACTAACATTTAGAAGATACATATTAACTCATAGCTTATTTACAAAATATATAACTACTAAGAAAATAACTATGGACGGAAAGGGGAGAGCAAGTCTTTAGGCTACAACTAGTCAAAGAAGTCAAATGTGAATATTGGAAACTTATCATTCTAGTTTCAAAAAAGAAGCACCATTTCTCCCTTTTTAGACAGAAAAGGAAATTAGCTATTACCCAATCATGAAATACACACAGAGGAACGCTCACAGTCATTAGAAAATGCTCTGGAAATAACTTTTGATCTTCACACTGCCCTGGAATCAAAAAAACTCATTCATGAATTCATTTTGAGTCCTAAAATTTGATTATGGTTAATTTGAGGAGAATTAGTTGTTTGGTGAAACAGGTGGAAATAAAAATTTGATGTGGGAGAGTGCATGGTGTGGCATAAGCAGTGCAATATGTACTTGTAAGTAGCTAATTTTGATGCAATAAGGAAAGGCGAGGCATACAGGTCAACGTCAACAACGCAGCTCGAAAGGTAACAATCCCAGGAATGCAAATGTCCCGTAATTTAACGATTGATTCTGAAACAAGAAGCACAAAGAAACCAGAAGTACCTGATTTTTAATCTGACTGAGCTCAGCCTATAGAAAACACCCTTTTTATTCCTGTCAGTGAATGCACCATAACTAAAAACAACGTACTGCAAACCGCAACACTCATCAGTGGGGAAGTTCTTACCGAGCGAAGACGACTCAAAGTTGTCTATTTTTGAATGACTGAGCTGTTAAAGAATAAAGTATTTTCTACAGAGAAATGTTGGCAGTTCATTCAGAGAGTTAGGCATTGTCATGTTGCACTTTGGGGAGTTTTGTGTCTCACTGAAGTGGCAAATTAGAATAGAGCAGATTTTAGTAGATAACAAGAAGGCGCTTTGGAGTACTGCAAAGTTTCACTCTTTGTTTGTGAGCTTCCAACTTCTCTATGATGAAACATGTTGGATTGGAAAATGTTGGGAATTTGTCAGAGATTAGGTAAGGATCCAGATGTTCTAGTGGAAAACACAAAGACTGCTGCTCAAATCTAGGAATGCTAACTGCTGGAAAATGTCAATCTCATCATCATTTTGTCTTTGTTCTAAAATAGTGACTCATTTCTCACACACAGTGTAAGATTATTACTCTGATAAGGCCATAAAATGCTTTGAATGCTGATAATTATAGATCTCAATTAGAAATATCAGTCCCAAATCTTTTATTGGTGCGTCTCTACTAAAATGTAAAAGCTGCTGATTCCAGGTCAGTGTGAAGCATCTTTTTGAGCCGCAAAACAAAAACAGTCTGTCCTCCATCTTCCTGCAGACCGTTCTAATGACGGCGGCTTTATGCCACATCGTGTCTGAAATTATCCAGTCCTCGCTCTCTTTCACACAGTCAGTGAAGGAGATTATTCGATCAGCCCGTCTCTTCTTTTTCTCCATAACTAATTCTCTGACCTATGAATACCTAAAAACCAAAAAGCAAGACTAAGAAGCAGCTTAAATACAAAAATATACTGTTTTTTGTTTGTTTTTTTCTCTAGCTTTTTAAATGCAAGGACAGACTTCAGAAATGTGACATGCTTGAAAACAAATCATTGTCATGAAAAGTGGCATTTCATAACTCATAGATGTAGCATTAATGCTTCTATGTACAGTACTTTAAAACACAACTCAGATAATATTCTGCTTGTGAACTAGACCTTGACTACATACAGAAATCAAACAAGTGACACAGGAATATTTTGGTTATTTCAGGGAACATCTTGACAAGCAAAAAAAAAAAAGTAACTTAGCTTATCTACTAGGTGAGCGCTTGTTTTTTTTTTTTTGTTTGTTTGTTTGTTTGTTTTTGTTTCCTAACTAGCGCCATTAACACACTTAGCATGTGCAGGGAGGAATCGGTTCAGGAATGAATGCTTCCTAAGCAACAAAAGAAATCTACAGGAAAAAGCCCACGTTGCAGGGGACACAAATGAATGTTCCTTTTCTGTACAGAATTGGACCCAAACTAATTTCACAGTTCTATGAAGTTCCCTGACCCTCCCACATTTCTTACATTCAATACGGCGTCAGGTAAGCTGTGCAAAACCTTACTTTAACTGGCTGGTCGCCATTTTCGTTGCATGTGTCTTTGGTACAAAAAACAATCAAAATATAGTGTGCAAATATTTGTTGTAACCCTAAAGGAAAAATATCTGTTAACCCGCCCCATCCCGCCCCTCCCAGGCCCCTAAAGACAAGAGTACCAAAAACCGAAAGGAATCTATTGCAGAGCCCTCCTATATACACAGACTCTGTGGCATCACGCAACAAGAGCTTCCATTTGTTTATGTACATTCAGAATATCTTTAAACAACTTGTGTCCATCCTCTCGTTCCCTAACAACCTTCTCTCCAAAGCTGGAGCTCGAGTCCGTCTCTAACACACACTCATTCAGACTTAAAGAGACACACACATACATATACAAGGCACAATGAATAGAACTCTGATCAAACACTAGTATGAACACATCAAACTGTCACCACCACGCTGCCTGGTCAACTTTACTGTACAAAAAAGGGAGGAGCTGATGCCTGGGAGACACTTCTATATACAGTTTCCTGGAGGAGATGGATTGCTGTTCATGTCATCTTTATCACCATCCTCATCATCGTTTCCCAGTCCAGTTATAACCACCAGAAAGCCCCAAAAAGCACCATGCTACATGCATTTCCAATTCAGGTTGTGAACCACTTCCTGTTGATTAAGGTTACACGTCGAACCAGCAGGATGTGTGATCGCTTGAATCTTCCACTGCATTTTTTTTTTGTTTCATATCTTGCGCTAATAGGCTAAGCCTGTTTTTGCAAGCAGTCGAGTTGATTGGCAAACAGGGGATGGCGGGAATTTATTTAGGCCTTCAGTACTAAATATTTCCTGCCACCCTGCTTTTTTCTCCTCTGCAGCTTTCTGGGCTACCAGAGCCATTTTTGTAAAAGTGCTTCAGTGAAGGGGTCAATTTAACATCTTGGAACTTCTTTTTTTGTTGTTGTTTTTTTTTTCTTTTTTTTGCTTTTTGGGATAAAGCTCCTTGTATAAATGATAACTTATGCTTCATCAATCTGTGATTGTTTCTGGCATGTAACAAGATTTCCTCTGTCTTTATGACCACCTCAAACAAAGTCTTCCAGTGGTTATGCTCGTTTGAGCTCCAGTCTCAGTCCCTAAAGCCTGCAGCAGGCCACGGCACACTCATCTAACAATCACCAGTGGATTTAAGAACATGCTGCTCCAGACACACCAAACCATCACTTGCTTTTCAATGTGCTTCTCCCAACAGCCGGCCACCATGGTTGGGGAGACAGTGATGTACTGACGCTGCGCGCGGCGTGCAGAGACGGAAAAGCCGGGGTTCGTGCCTTACAGCTGCACGGCAAAGACAAGCACACGTACGGGGAGGTGGTGTGTGTGTTTGAGTGACTGGCGATGAGTGTTTACTCTGAGCTGGAGGGGCATGCAGAGGGAGGATAGTTACAACGGACAGCACGGTGGTAATATGGAGTCCACTCTTCTCGGTGGACGGAGAGTTTGTCTACATTTTGGAAGTCGGGACTCGCAGGCCGACCAGTCCTCCCGTCGGGTCACCGCGTCCCGTGTTCTCCAAGATCTTGTTGACAAAGTCCGAAGTCTGCCCAGCAACCGGCGATGGCACTAAAGGCAAAAAGAGACGTAAAGTTGTGAAAGTGTATTTTCTCGTATACAGATTTCTTGTGTCTGCTTTTTTTTGGCAGACAGCTGCATCCAAGCATTACAGGAGATCCTCCCCATAAAACTACAAAACTACCACTGCTCTCAACAAAATCCATGTGTTTACATCCTTGCTGGCATTAGAACAATTATTTACTCTGTTTTACTCGTTTTTAAATAACCTGTAGACTTTATTGCAAACAATAAAAGAATATCTCTTTTATATATTATTTTTATGTAAAAAAGAATATATAAATGTTATTCTTCTCTCTTTAATGTTCTCTTTTTAATGTTCAATACATGTCTAAATTATGTCATAATTTTCTACTGTATATTATTATGATTTGGTTATGTATTTATTTCAAACAAACATATTCACATTCACAATTCAAATACTATGATATATATTTAGATAGCAAAATATATATAATTGAAAAGAAGGTAGGCAGAAGCATTTACATGTTTGACCCTCTCTCTTTTCTTTTATAAGTCTTAGTTTACATGTTATTATTAATTTAAACAAACATAATTATTATTGGGATTCTTGGTATATATGTATATTTATTACTGTTTGATCTGTTGTGTGCACCTACGTACATCGTGATGCTGCTTTTACACTTGAATTATTCACTGTGAGACAATAAAGGCCATTTTTATTCCCATTTCTTATAACTCAGAAAAAGATAACATGAGAAAATACAGGCAGCAGTTTGAAATAATGATTTAATCTCTGAAAGAAATAAAAAGCAATCCAAACCAGCATAACAACTAGAAGCCCTTTGTGAAATATAACTACAATTTTAATTTGCACTTTTCTTTTTTATTATTTTTGAAAAAGTCTTTGAAAAACAATTACAAACTTAGTTCTATGCAATTACTGCAAAACTGATAAATGTTTCTTTAAGGGTACAAAATGGAAGTAAAGGTGGACAAAATGGCCAAATACACACATTTAGAGGTCAGAGAAATCCTGCAATTTCAGATTTCAATCCAAGGGAGTTTAAAATAACATTTTACAGGCACAGTAAAGCTAAACGAGGCCAGAATGTTTAATTCTCACCAAGCGTTTCCTCGATGAGCCGCTCCAGAGTCTCAGTCATGTTGGTTGGGCGCGGAGACGAGTCCTCCACTCGCACCATTATCTCCTCCTTGATGGCGTTGATCACAAACAGAAGCCGATCTGGACGAGTTCAAGCACAGAAGACATAAAAACTATTCATAACGCTCCTCAGACAATATTTTTATTTCTAGATTAAAAGAGATAAATGTAACAAGAGAAATAAAACGACAACAATCAGAACTAAGAAGGAGGAGATGATTAACTTACCATATTCTGTACTGAGTCCCCAAAGCTTCACTTTGTTTGCTTCATATTGAGCTTTCTTTTTTAAACGGCAAGCCCTAAAATCCCAAACAGATGAAAGTTACTTATCCACATCGCAGCTCTGACTCTAATCGTATGCGTGCAGGATGCCGTACCTGGACGCCAGCTTGTTCTTCTCCTTGCGAGAGCGCGGCCGTGCGGTCAGCGGCAGCTCGCTGACAGGAGTGAGGTCGCTGATCACCTTGTTCAGCTTGCGGAGCTCTGTGCCGATCTGCAGCAGTTTGCGAGGATTGGGAGTCAGGTCTTCCACGTCTGTGCGCCGCGATTTCTTTAGCATGTATTTTCCTTTGTGACAGGAAGCAAAACATAAAAAATCGTAACACATTTCAAAGCAGTAAGTATCTATAGACACAAAAGAGAAATTATTACTCAGCATAATGTGTCATTTAGCTATATTTTTTAAGCTATTAATGACTTTTAGAAATGTGCATCACATGTAAAAATCCTCAAAATAAATTAAAAAGATGTCACAATCTTACACAAAGGATATCAGAAAAAATACAACCTTTATTTGAGTGCATTTATTCATTAGGGAGAAACAGAAAGAACGATAATTTTAATTACTTTTGACACGGTTAAATGTACTGTATTGATTGAGCCAGCTGCAGCAGCAGAAGGATCACGTTACTATGGATGACTGTAAATGTGGCCGTTATGTTTTCTTATTCATGTTGAGCTACTTAGAAATGATTGACATATGTGGAGACAAAATACACAACATAAACAAAAATAGAAACAAAATAAAATTTATATTTCTATACAATAAAATAGAGGCTTTTCAATGTGCATTTTTTTTTAAATGTAAATCTAAATATACATTCCTTTCATAAATAACAAGTTATTATTATTATTCCTATTAAAATAAATATGACTAAAGCATTTTTATTGATACTATACTCTTGTGAGTTAATTAAACTGGCGAGGGACTTTTAATTAGAAATCCATGACTTCATGTTTCCCTGCTGTATAAATGGCGTAACTCAGGCAACTTTTTATATTTATTTATAGTAAATATTTATTTAAGATAAAGAGAGATTAATTAATTTCACGCTTGCATTTCCAGATTTATTGAAAATTTCACATGCATATTTGCAATAAAAGTTAATTTTTTATACCCTTTCACATGTGACTTGTTTCTATTATATTTGATTCATAATGAACATATTATCTTTAATAACCCTGCATGACATGCAGTGGATATAATAAATAAAAGATATAAACAAAAATGACCTGTGTGTCTCTTTTTAATCACAATTTTCAAATGTAGCAAAACTTTAATGGCTTTTCCCCATTTATACAAATCTAATTTCCATAATTCAGCATCATTTAAAGCCAAAAGATTTGCATGAATACGGATGAAGGGTAATTTTCTTGTGACAGTTTTTCATTTCCCCTGCTATTTAAAAGGATCCTGATCTGGGCATGCTGTTGTGCAAACCCATCTGAACAACATACGTCATCAGAGCCTCATTTAAAAGTCTTAGACAAACCTCAAGGACACAATATTATGGAACAAAATGCTATAAAAGGCTCAAATAAAGCTGCTGATTTACCACTCTGTCCTAAAAGAAAGGTTAATGTGGTACAGCTGAATATAGAGTGGATCTCAGCGGTGGACACGTTGCTGTTAAAATACCAGGTGTATGTGATGGAGAAGCTCAGAAACCTCTGCCTAGTGCTGCTTGAGTTTTATATAGACATAAATCTATGTTTTTTCTTCATATGTCTTTGGTAAGTTGTAGGGCTGTGAAGCAGAAACATTTTCTTCTAACTGGATAAAACCTTGCAAAACCCTGAAGGAGAATGTTTCATCTTTGATAAGCAGAAAGATTTTCAGAAGCAGCAAGTGGTTTCTGAATTGTAAGACAACATCATAAGACTTGCACAGCGGTAAAACCAGCTGACCAAATGTGCTGGAGCTCCACCTCTGTTGCTAGGTAGCGAGACTGGGAGATACATTTCATGGTTGCATCTATATAAATGGCACAATCATCATAAAATTGATAAAAAAAAAACATTTAAACTGAAAGGTCTGAACGTGATTTGAGAACTAAATCTGACAGAAACCAAAGCTGTCACTTGACTATTAGTTTAATGCTCACAATTATTGCATATTTCTCCTCTTTAACGATAACATTCATATTTCAGGATTAATGCTAATTTAAAAAGGTGGGGAAAGTTTTTGTCAGTTTATCGACACCTTTGGGAGCTGCAGTGTGTAGTTTCTATGCGTGTGTGTGTGAATACCATGGAGAGGCCCGTTCTTCTGGTACATGTTGCTCGGCAGCGTGTGTCTGTCCCACTCAGAGGGCTTCAGCATCCGCTCCTGCTTGGAAGGGGTGAGCTGCTCACTGTACTCCCAGAAGTAGCGGCGCTTCCCTCTTTTCCGGCTGGAGACTCCAGCTGTCAGGCCTTTAATGTCGTCCATCAGCTCCATGTCACAGCCTGATGGGACAAAGAAACGCAAAAATGTTGAAGAACTTAGACTACACTGCAAAAACACAAACACTTACCAAGTAATTTTGATCTAGTTTCTGGTGCAAATATCTCAGTTCATTTGAAATAAGACATAACTGACTTACAAGTAACTTTTCAGAAAGATAAAAGCTTGTTTTAAGTCATTAATATTGATGAAAAGCTACTTGTAAGTTAGTTTTGTGTCATTTAAAGTGCACTAAGATATTTGCACTAGAAACTAGATCAAAAATACTTGGTAAGATTTTGTGTTTTTGCAGCAGAAAAATTAAGGAGAAATTAGGTTTTGGAATTCAAGATGGCCTGTACCTGGCTCAGAGAAGGCGTCACTCATGTCGTCATCCTTGTCTGCTTCGTAGTCTTCATCCTCCTCCTCCTCCTCTTCCTCCTCATTCTCGGAGAGCTCATGCTCACTGCCGAAACCTTCATCATGGTCTTCATCGTCCAAGTCCAACCCGTCGCCCTCGTCCTCCTCTGGCTCCTCGTCGTCTTCCTCCTCCTCGTCTTCCTCCAGCTGCGTCAGAGCTCGGCTGCGGGTCAGGAACAGAGAGTAGTTGTGTTCTTCCTCCTTGCTCTGTTCCGGATCTTCAACCAAAATCCCGCCGCCACCGCCGCCTGCACCGCCTGCGCCGCACACTCCTGCCACGGCGTCAGACGTGCTGCACACGGTCTGCTTCGCCTCTACTAGCTGGGGAACAGCAGCGGACCTGCCGACGGGCCCCTCCCGCCGCGCCGCCCCCTCCGCCTTCAACTCAAAGCCCTCCAGGCTGGCCGAGCCGCTGGGTTGCGGGGTGGCATGGCCCACTGAGATGGCACTTGCTGAAGTGGAGGGCTTCTCGTCTTGAGGCTGGGAGAGAGGCAGCGGCGGATCGGACCTCTCAAAATCCGTCTGGGGCATCGCCTCGCCTTGGGGTCTGGGTCCAGAACTGACGCGAACTTTAGCTTTCCGAACAAAGTCGGCGCTGTGAGACGTCGGAGCGGCCATCTTGGCCCCTCGACCCGGAGGCTTGGGTTGAGCCTGGGCGTGGTCCTGGGCGAGACCGAGCTGCTTCTGGGTTTTAGCCATGGTCTCGGTGCTGGAAGCAACAGGTCGGGTTGCTTTTTGGGAGCTTTCAGGAAAGTCTGCGAAAAGGCTTCTGGAAGGCCGGGATTGGGAAGAGGATGCGGAGCACGGAGACGGCCGCACCGAGCTGACGCCCAGTCCCTGGAGTCTCTTGTTTTGAGAGGGGAGCGGCTGGGATGGGGGCTGGGAGCAAGGAAGCGTCAGGTCAACAGGAGGGTAGAGAGCCTCACAGACGGGCAGAGAGTCCTCGCTGTTGAGCTGAGCCAGCGTCGGGGTCCGACTGATCACCTCCTCATCCTGGTAGGGACTGGAGAAGTCATCCAGTCCAAGAAAGTCCACCTCTTTGGTTCCCCAGATGTCACAGCTGGCCAGCCGTGTGTATCTGTTAGTGACAAAAAACATATAGATGTTTAAACAATGACACCTCCAGCAAAAAATACCAAAAACAAAACGTCAAAAAAGACTAAAAAAAACTGGAAACTAGACAAAAATACTTGGTAAGATTTTGTGTTTTTGTTGATTAAAAAACAGCTTTAAGGTTTTTTTTTCTTTCATACATATATATCTGCTTTACCCAATTATGACCCATCAAGAGTGCATCAAACACCATGATAACTTGTCTGAATGTTTACCAAGTCTTGTCTGGACAGCCAAAACTGCAGCTGCTCACCTTGTTCTTCTGATCCTGTCTTGGTTTTGGGAATTAGTTTTGCCAGAGTCAGATTTCCGAGAACAGTCGAACGTTTTCATACCACAACATTTCCCAGAAGAGAACAGAACGATCAGATGATTTCTCTGCACTCCTTCGGTGAGTTAGCTAACCCTTCTTGAATGTCTTTCCTCAAAATATTGCGAAAACTGTAGTTGCTTCATTTCACACGATAATTTTTGCAAACTCAGAACACAGCACAGCAGTACTATCAAAAAGCAGCTCAATTTTTTTTATTGTTCACTTGTTACTCAAAGGATTGTAGCACTTTGATTCAGGACAGACAGCAGTTTTGTGATTTTGGCTTTGCACTTTACTAAAATAAATGTTGAATGCTGTTAAAGTTCAGACTTTCAGCTTTAATTGAGTAAATTGAACAAAATGTCTGCATAAAAAGGTGAAGAACTAAAACATTTTTTTTAAACACAATCCCTTCATTTCAGGGGCTAAGAAGTACAACTTTCGTCAAATTTTCATGTGGATACCCTCAAATGAAAGCTGAAAGTCTTGACTTCATGTCATGTTCAAATATATAACTAGAACTTAAAGCAAACAGGTTAAAAAAAAGAAACTACCAGCTGTACCGTCCTGCAAGCAGCATATGTTTTCTGTCCAAACAGCCTAATTTTTATAGCAGCTGTCTCACCACACCAATAAAACATTCAATAAAAGTAGAGAGACAACCTTTCACATTTATTTTTGGAGTAAAGCGTAAATCCAATGGTTACCTGAACTCCAGATAAGCTAAAACAACAAGATGTTTCGTAACTGGGTGACTTCTGACAGTAGTTTTGTTGCACTGCATTTTGTTTAGGGGCACCAGAGTAAAGGAGGTTGGATACAAATGAAGGCCATGTTTCAGATATTCATTTAGAAAATCATCGCTCTTCCATTATACAGTGAATCACTACAAAAAAACCCTAAAATTAGATCAACGTTGATGCAAAATGACTAACTGTGAAAATATCCAAGGCATATAAATACTTGCTATGATGCGGTATTAAAATAACGGTACCTGGTGAGGTCTTCCCAGTACGAGTCCCACTGTTCGAACGCTGAGCTGCTGTGGACCGTCTCGCACTCGCCCAGGCCCATCAGCTGATCCACGCCTCCCTCCACCTCTTTGCCTCCGTCTCCGACCCCCACGATGCTGTCCCCGCAGGGACTCTGTTGGTGGCTCATGTCTGTGTCCTGCAGACGAAGGAGAGAGAATCAGAGCGAAGGAGGCAGATGGTGAATTAAATCGAAGGTTCTGTTTCAGATGCTGAGGTCTGCTGCACAGTCAGCGTATCTGTTTACTCCCACATTAACAGCTATGATTAAAAAACTAAGGCTGAATGAGTTATTGTAGAAACCTTTAACTATTCAGAAGTGCTGCTGAACAGCAGCGTACAAAGTTCAGGAGGCTCCATGGCTTTTTAATGCAGCTAATCAAAGGTGATATGAAGGAGAAAAAAAACAACTATCTGTAAACTTTTATCTTTTCCAATTAGAAGACACTTAGTTAAACTTTTAACAGTGTCCAAAAAATTTAAACCTATTATTCAGAGGCCTATCACAAAAACAAATCTTGCTGGATGATAAATTGTCCCAGAAGTTATTGCGATAAAGAATAATGTTGTTATTTTGAGACCATTCACAAGTAATATAATAGTCCTTATAATATCAGAAAACATTGTCAAAAATCAATAAACTTTAAATTCGAATGAACATTTACTGCTGTAACTGAAAGTCATTTTAAATATCCAGAATAAATAAACAAAACAACAGAAACAACAAATAAAATCAATTATGAAGTTTCTGTAAACAAAATTGTCATTCAAAAAAAGGGCTAGCTGGGACAAAAGCACCAGACTGAGACTTTTGCCATACAGTTTTTGGAAAAAATGGAAGTCATCATGCTCGGTTTAATTTAGGATGTGATTAATTGATTTATGGCTTATTGCCACAGCAGTAGTTATTCAAACAAGTAAAGAACACATAATAAGGTAACCAGAAAACTGATTTTTGAATTTCAATCAGCACCTTATGCACCTTATGGAAAGAGAGAACTATGCTGACTCTGTGACTGACTTCTTTTTAAAAAGAAAATTGTAGCAATTGTATAACCTGCAACTCAAAACTTTGGCAAACTTCATATGGAAACCCAACTGATTCTTACTGCCAGCTGATTGTCAGAGTTAAACAGTTTTATGGCTGTTTAATTCACCTAATCAGGGTTAAAATGGAGGAAAGAAAAACTAACTTTGCCTGCAGTAAACACAAAAATATGTTGGACTTCAAGTCTCTCCTGAACAAGAAATAAATTACGCCCCAGTCTTCAGTCTACTTTGGTCTATATATGACTCATTGTGCTGTCAAATATAGGCAAAAAAAAATGCAAATAAAAACCATCTAATTTTATTTATGACCATAGAGGTACCAGAATAACTCATACCAGTGTTACTAGTAATATATATTTGTAAGATTCATTCATTGAAAGCAACTAAACCTAAAAACAAAATCAACATTTAAGCCTCTGTAAGACACCAGTTAACACGTTGTGGCAAATCTAATTAAGATACCTGGCAAAGCACAGCAGCCAAATCTGCAGTATTTAAATGGGAGGACAGAGCCTGACAGAGGAGTTTAGTTTAAGAAAACTCCATCATTATTATCAATATTAAAAGATAACAGAGTAATATGTGGGGCAGATGGTACATTTGATGCATCTTATTAGCTCAGATAGAGCAGCCCCAAACAACAGATGGTAACTGTGATCTAACCATCATTAGATCAGTCTGCGGATTAAACAACCACATTAAAGACACCAAATTGTGAATTTCAATGACAGCATTTTTAGGTGCTCAAAGCTCAACTGAAACAACAGCAGATACATTTTTATACAGAAGATTAAAGACGAAGCTGATCCTGTTTGTTACAGGGCAAGAAATCTAATGCTGAGCAGTGAATCACTATTGTTTAGTCTGGAGCAGGAAGTAAATTGAAGGAGACACCTGTGGCTGACAGCTATGAGTAGTGACAGGACAGCTTTCTGTTTAAACCTGCCTGCCATGCCCGATGAATGGGACGGACCTCTGGGTTTAAATTCCTGTGAAACAGAGGGTAGAGAGCTCCAGGTTTCTTCATTTTTAGAGTTTCCTGGCTCCATCTTGAAACGTTCATTTCAATTCTGATTGGTCAGCTTCAATGCCATGTACCATACATCCAAATAATAGCATGAGCTATTTTTACTTTATTTTCATTTTAAATAACAAATATTAAGCAATAGATATCAAAAATCACATTGTGTGATAAGATGTTTCGTCCAACATCACCAGATGGGAAGCAAGGTTAAGTTTAATTCTGTCTACCCCAAATAATATCAGTTTGCATCAACTGTTGAAAGGGAATATCTGTTAACTCTGCTATATCTGATAAAGACAATCTGAGCATTGATAGAAAGTCAAATGCACTGTAATTCATTTAAGTTGTAGGTCACATGTGTCAAACTCAAGGCCCGGGGGCCAAATCCGGCCCGCCTTAGCGTTTTTACGTGGCCGTTTAGACTCCAAATTACATCAATAAGTCCTTCCAGTTTTTCACAAATCTGCAAAATTCACACAAAATCAGCAAATCTCTACATTTTCTCTGATTTTACTGCAAATCTTCTCAAAATTGGTCAAAAACAACGAGTGTAAGTGACTGCTGCCTCAGCCTTACTTGATCTCAAGTCATCATACATGAGTGAAAATATGATAAAAATTCCTCACAAACATTTCTAAATGTAATTTTGACTGCAAATAAAAACACTAAAACAATCACAAAATCCTGGAGGAACAGTTATTTATTGATATTATAACAGTTAATTTGGTTTTATCAATATATTCTGGCACAACCGGCCCTTTAAGAACATTCAGATCTTTGAATGAAAATGAGTTTGACATCCCTGTTGCAGCTGATAAAGACTTTTGAGAGCATTATCAATGTCAAGTGAGCAACTTTAGCACCTTTCTAACATCATTGCTAAAAATGTTATTGTAATTTTAGATTTGTCATGACATACTAAGACAACAGAAATACTAAATAAAACAGTAGTGGACAAAAGTTGTTGTTTTTTTTTTCTTTTAACTTTAGGTTTTGTGTTTCAGGTAACATAATATTGTTTTGTATGGATGCCAGCGTAAGCAGCTGAGACTGTCCAGGCTGTGCTGACAGAGTGCAGAGTGGAGCGTTTTCACACAGCATAGCTCAGTTAAAGAAGATGCTTACAGCTAAACCTCCAATGCTACGTTGGAGTTTTACCCTCTGCACCTTTTAAATCGGGCAGCTCACCATGGCTGTTTCTGCTTGACTTGCCGACCTAATAGCTAGCTGCAAGCCTAATTTCATTCAACAAGAGTGCAGCTAATAAAGCGTCAACACTTATAGCCACAATTTCAGGGTTTACTGGTTTAAAGTTTAAATGATGGGGATATTCAGCATCGATGAGCAGATATTTAACATGTATCTCTGAAAATAAGGCAAATAAATCTGACTGATAGACTTTTAAAAGAAAAAATGTATTTAAGAAGTAAAACGTTTTATTTACAGTGATGCGCATCCACAAAGTTTAACAGATTTTTGGGGGGGTTTATGAGAACATATGGTGGAACAGCTGTTTCATTTAACAATTCTCATTTCAGTTGTTAAGTGAAATGATATACGATTTCTATTTTTTTGTTTTTGTTTTACAATTAAAAATCTTAAAACTGTGAGGTGCATTTGTATTAGTCAACATTTTGTAGAACCATCTGCCTGTAATTAAAGTTGCAAGTTTTTTTCTACATATTTCATTGCTTTTTAATTGGACTGAAGCAAACCTTGACTAAGTTTTCCTAAAACATTAATATAATTTGATCTAAACCATTCTACTCTTATTCCAGCTACATGTTTAGAGTTTTTTTCCTACTCTAAAAGTTAAATCTCCTTTGTAATCTGTGAGGCCGTCAAAAAACAACTGGATTTATACTGAGATGAAATTACACACTGGCGGACTCTATAATCAGATGATATCTAAAGGTGACAGGTAGAGTAAAAGAGGTGGAATATAATGTTAATGTTCACTGATTTATCTTCTTTAAATTTGAAAACTATGCATCATTTTTCTTCCATCAAAGCCATCTGCTATTTTACACTGGTCTGTCACATAAAATCCCAGCATAACACATTGAAATATGTGGTTGAGATGTGAAAAAATAAGCAAAGATTAAATGAATGTTACCAGGAAGAGTGTTTAATCTAACATATAGCTTCATTTAAACAAGTATAAACCATCAGTGAGAGCAAATTACTGAAAATGACAAATCTGTATAATTCCCACAAGCCTGAACCAAGTTACATTAGCTAAGCTAATTTTGCTATTTTGGCAGAAAGTACTATAATAAATATGACTGATATTTATCTTAGTGATACACAGAAGTGGGTAAAGTATTCACATTGTAATTGAGTGATAGTTGTAATGTACTATGCTTGTGTGGTCTTTTTTGTTACCATAGCAACTCCATAGCAACTGCCCACCAAGATCGCTGTCAGTTACAAAGTTCACGGAAATTATTTTTTATCACAGTATTTTGAGATTTGCCATTGTGTTAAAGATCCTCTGTGTAATATTACCTGTTTGAAATAAAGTTAAAAAAAAAA
Organism: Poecilia mexicana; assembly: GCF_051168715.1. Lineage (NCBI taxonomy): Eukaryota > Metazoa > Chordata > Actinopteri > Cyprinodontiformes > Poeciliidae > Poecilia > Poecilia mexicana. Next base: position 8,813,447 of record NW_028263383.1, on the reverse strand, counting down.
AGTTTCTTATATGTGTAGAAGGAAGCTGACACCTCACATCTGGATCTAAATGACTGACTGCTTGGTGGGAGCAACTAACTGATGTTAAAAGAAAATGGATTCATAAAGCCTGAAGCCTGGTGTTGCTTGCGAATTTGATTTTTGTTTGTTTGTTTTGTGCGCATGTGTGTGCGCGTGTGTTCACCCACCAGCTCATACATGAAATCTGGGTCAGAGCTGGTGGCCAGCAGCTCAGTGCTGGTTAGGGCCTGGTCAGCAAACGAGTAGTTCTGAAAGGCGTCCCCAAAGGGAGGCTCCATCCCACTGACGCTGGGCTGTAGCACAACACAGAAAGAAAACACACAGAGTGAGCAAAAACAAACTAAATCTGATCAACTGTTCTGCTTCTTTTCAGTAAAGATAACAGGGTATTAAATTCTAATTCATCCAAAAATCTGAAACATAAATTAGCCAAACAGAAACACTTAATGCTAGTTCTGTCATTATTGCACTACTTTTAACTACTGTAAGCAATTCATCTGTTTTTTGCACTACAAATAGTGATTTTCACAACTTTATGCAACCATCTTATATCTTCAGACACTTTCTGATAATAAACAGGAAACCAAATGTTCAGCTCATGATAATTATCTGAGATAAAGTCTGTCTCTATTACATCATCCGTACCAAAAATGATTGGCTTATAATCGACATGTACAGATTCTTTATTAATAAGAACGTTGGTTCAGTTTTGACAGTTTTCCAAATGTTTTTTTATAATAAGCAAAAATGTGAGGAAGATGAATAATTTAGCAGGCATTTTAATGTTTAGTGTAAGAGTGGATTAAAACACTGCAGTTCTACAGAGTTAAAATTAATGGTGATATGTAATTACATGCATTAATGTATAGCGAAACAGGCAGAAAATCACATTTTTGTAAATTTACAAGCTTTCACAATTCTCAAAGGCTTGAAAATATATGAATTTTGGTTGAAAGCTGAATCAATAAAATGTCAAATAATTTTATTTTGATGATATACAGAAATGTTCACCTTTACTAAGTGAAACTGGATAATTGTGGCTTTGCTTTCATGCTGCAGCTCATTCAACCTCACAGATTCACATGTCACCTCCCCACATCTCAAGAGTAACGCTACATATCTCCTAGCTCATTCGGCGATGCATTCACTTGCACTCAGACATCTGATTTTTGCTCATTCAAAGGTCCTACAGGCAATGCATTTACAATAAATGCAATTAAATATTTTTCAAATGCATTTCCTGTAATAACACAAATTAAAGTTGATGCAGAGATGTCATGTTTGATTTTTTAAGGGTTGTCAAACAATACATTATTTATGAGATGTGACTAAAACGATTATTACCAATAGCAACACACAACTTAACTTTTGTACTTATAAAACGTGTGCAAACATTTGTTTCCAGTTTGTAGATTTTATACACACTTTTCATATCAAATATCGCACAATTTAGCATCAAATTTCAACAGTTCTCAGCCTTGTTTTGTTAGTTTCACAGCTGATATTTATACAATGCTCAGGCAACACAAGGACAGACAGATGGATGGACCGTCACGCCGAAGGATTGGGAGACAGATGGATGAATGGTCAAAGGGTTGGATGGATAGACACATTTTTAGAGCGTGTCAAAGGGAAATATAAATATCTCTCTACATTCTGTTTCTTTTTAACACTTAAAACAAACTACACTTTTCAAAACTTCTTCAGATTGTGCAAGAACCCTGAAAAACTAAGTGCTTTGGTTATTGGTGACCAAGAAAAAAAGAGTTGCATACATCTCTGGCTTTATGAGTCTGTCAATAATGGTAACACAGCTTTCAAATAAAACTCCTGCAAAGAGAGTTAGAGTGAATGAGGAAATAAAGTGTTTGAATTCTGAGCACAGACTTCACACAGCATGGAAACAGCTCCAGGCAAAATACAAGACGTTTGGTTAGCAAAATGAGAAAACAATTCGATTACAGCCTTCTACATTTTACAAATGTTCTCCACACAGATTCAATGTTTGGGAAAAGCAGGATGGTCTATAAATGCATGCAGACATGTTAGGTAATGAATAATCAATACTGTAGTTTCTAGACTGAAGAATAATACAATAAAGAGCGCTGGGAGTATTTATTGACAAAGCTGCTCCCCTTTTTAGCTTTTTTGTTACTAGCACCAAAAGTAATTCAATAGACGTGTTATTTTTCACATGTTGTAATAAACAAAAGAAAAAGCTGATTTTCTCTTTCCCTGGTGGCTCATCTACATCAGCAGCCAGGCTGATGCAGCCTCTGCAGACGTCAGACTGATCCAGGGTCAGTCAGTCACCTCTGAATCATGACTCATATCTCTGATCCTCTCAGACTTCAAGCACTTTTGTTTACAAGTTATCCATTTTTGCATGCAATACACATCCAATAGCTACGTTTGAAGATCCTTAGAAACATTTTCTGGACATTTTGCACAACTCTGTGTATTTATCAACATATCTAATCGGGAATGTTTTTTCTGTTGCTCGTCTTACCTGAGGCATTGCCAGGCACAGCTTAGAGCTCCAGCGGCGGGAACCTCTGGGTCTCCTGTCCAGTCCCACTGGTCTGAGTCGGTCAGCACAATAAAACACTGCTGAGGGGAGATGATCAGAGTCCAGGGGGAACGCAGCCTGCAAGGCTGGGAAGAAAGGGGAGACAGCGTCTTGTCTGTCGTGCTCTGGTGTATTTCTCTGTATGCTTCAGGTCTGCAGAAAAACAAAGAGAAAAGATCTTGATATGATGAAGAAAAGTGTCAAAAACAACAACAAAACTATTTAAATTAAGCTTCAGGATGTAGGTATAATAATGCTAGGTTTGCTTCTTTTTGTCCCACAAATTATTTGTTTCTTTATTGCAAGTTATGCAGTGCAACATTTACCAATATTATCCCGTATTACATGTTTTCCTAATAAAAAGAAATTAAATATTGTTAACAGAGAGCATATTGTAGGCAAGAGAAACTCTAGGAGCTTTAAAATTGTGGGGAATGTTTAGTTTTTACTTGCACAACACATCTAAATTCATCTTTGGTTGATTTTTTGGAGATAAACTGGTAGCAAATAATGTCTAAATCTATCTAACAAATTTCTAGCTCTTACAAGAGACCAGATGATTTTTAAAAAAGTTTATTTTGAAATAGATTTTGTTTTTATCAGATCATGGTTGGGAATAAATGCTTTGATGCCGAAATGGGGATAACTTTGTGATTTATCAATCAGTAAAGTTTATTTGTACAGCACATTTCAGCAACAACACGGTTCAAGATGCATCATAAAAACACAAAGGTACAAAATCATCAACAATTGAAACATTACCTTTATTCCATCAAGTTTAGATATCAAACAACTACCGTGATCTAAGAAACTGCTGTAGACTTTGTTTCTAATGAATATTATAATCCTGAGAAAAATACCAGAGAGTTTGAAAGGGAAAATGGGACTAAGTAAATCAGCAACCTGATTGGTGCTTCTCTATACTATATATTTCCATTCCTGGGCTTTATTTCAAACATTAGACATTATTACTCATGTTGTTTCCTGAGTGATAATGTTTTGTGGTGATTGTTAAACTTATCATATTTAAATCACTGGCTTGAAAATGTTGATAAAAGTTTCCCTTTTGTTAACCTCTAACCCTAAAACACTATTGTTTTACTTCCAAATTGCTTTACAGCCCATAGAGAAAGCACAATTTGCTCTCAGTGAACCCAAACACCATAAAGTTATCACATTAGCACCTTGCTTCTTTTCCTCTACTTGTTTGTTCACAGCTGAAACACGTGGCTCTTATTTATCTCAGCTGCTTTTGCATAACAAATAAAAAGATCTCCATAGGGACATGACCCCAAGCAGCAATCACATGATGCAAAAAAAAAAAGAAAAATCACTCACCAATCCTACTCCTCTAAGAGGCCACTGAACAACACCACTTCCTCTTGCTCAGCGTTGGCTGACAAAAATAAACTTCTCACCCCTGACAGTTTCATCTCCCCATGTACAGGCTTTGCATAGAGACAGGAAGTGGCAGAAAACACTGCCGTGCAAACTATTGGTTCGACTGCAGTTGTATAAGCAACACCTTATCAAACACAGAAACCGCTGCGAGCTCGCAGTCTCTGCATGTGCACACCTATCTGCTTCATCACCCAGAACAGGTCTGGAACCAGATAAACATCCAAAATAACAAACTGGAACTATCGTCGGATCTTGGTGTGCAAGGTGTTCCGGTGCGTCTGGTTTCATTTGTGGCAGCTCCAGAATGAGGAAGACGCACGACTTAAACACAACAAAGCAGCTGCATCAATCCCGATGCTACTTAGCCAAAGAGCAAAACGGAAAACCACAGCAAGAGAAATCTTCAAAGCAAAATGAGAACAAGCTCGAGTGATGATGCAGAGATCATTTTTCCAAAGAGAGATCCGAGTATAATAAAATATCACAGGCTCGTACAGGCCATGATGAAGAGCTGAAACTTTGTGATAAAAGCCATAAAGGTGCATTTAATTAAACAGTCTTTACTTCAAGCTATTTTACAGGCTTACTGAGATAATTAACTTTAAGTGCATTGCTTAAAAGCAGCTGCTCAAATTATTCATTAAAACAAATGTCAATTTCTGTTACTTTCAAGATTCTGTTATTTGTTGCCTTTGTGATGAACTTTAGCCTGACTAATCACAAATCTTTAGAGCAGAAAAACGCAACTTCCTGTTTGCGAGACGAACATGTTGATGTCTGCAATAAACTGAAAGTACAAAAACGTCCTTTGCTGAGCGTTAATTTGCAAAGCGGTATGAAAAATAAAGCAAAGAGTTTCGATCTCGTGTTTTAAAGCTGAATTATCTTGGTTATGTGAAAGAAATGAGCAGAATCAGAAGGTCTTGGTTCATTTTTTCATAGTAAACAGATGCTGTGAAGCATACTTGTCAAACAATATAGTAGTTCTTGGGCAATAAGGAAGTATTTTCCTTACTGAACTAAGGAAAACAAAGGAATGCATTAGTGAAAAAAAATAACCAAAAACTAACTTTTTCCAAAAATCACATCTCCAATTCTAATAACCAATAAAATCGATTTATCGCCCAGGCCTGATAATCTCACTACATGACTGGATTGTGCTCATATAAACTAAACTGGGTAAAGTTAAATATAATATAAACCTGCTTGTCCGTTAAAGTGACATATCTTGAAAAAGTAGCTTATTAACCACCAAACTTTTTTCCGGGGATGTTTCACATTGCAAACACTGAATGTATCTTACTGGGACAAACCAATACAAAGTAGCGCAGAATTAGGAGGTACACTGAAAGTGAAACACGGTTTTTAAATTTTCTACAAAGAAAAACTTGAAAAGTCATAAATGTCTCAACTCTAAATTCAAGGAAATTATTTAAATAAAAGTACATTCATGGCTCCATCAAAGGAGATAAAATGGATGTCACACTTGTTCTATGTAGCCAAACTATTTTGCTGTTGCGGCAAGAACATAAAAATGATGTGAAAATGTGAAAGATTCGGGGTGTTAAAACATTTTTTTTACCAAGCCGCAGATAATAAAACCTGGATTGAATCTTAAAGAGTTAGCTCCAAACAGGTAGCAGACAATGAAAAGCTCCAACTGCGAGCCTGCTGTGCTCATCTCACATCTCCCACCATCATGAAAACAGGTGATATTCTTTGCCCCACAACACTGGATGTGATCCAAGTAGGCCAATCAGCAGAACCTCCTCTGGAATGAGTTACCCACTGATACCAGCGAGGCGCTAATTACTGCAGAAATAACAAGCCGGAGATGCCAGCCTGTTTATGAAAAGGGACATGTGAGAGCACACATCACAAAAGGTTGTTAATCCTCAAGCCCTGCATGCATCCGGACAGCGTGGCAACAGACTGAAATAGATGCTAAATAACAGTCGATTGTCCCTAAAGGTTGGGGATTTCATGGCTTCTTTAGATGACTAACAGAACAAGCAGACAGGTGGTAATAGGGCTGAGTACCACTTATTCTTTCCCAATCGCTCACTTCAGACAGAGTTATGGGCATGCAGTATAGCCATTCACATTAGCAATATATACAAGTAAAACTAACGTGTGTGTGTGTGTGTGTGTGTGTGTGTGTCAGGGGTTCAGATGTTATTTAAGATGGAAGCAGCTGTATGTCTTCTCTGCATGCTGCTGCAGCGTTTATTTGCAAAACAGGAACAGTGTGTCGTTATCAGTTGAGAAAAACAGTCTTTCACTTCACCCAAGGACACGATCGCCATGCTCACAGTTACATGCGTGTCCTTTTTTCTCACGTAAGAGTTTCCTCAGAATGGATGTATTCTTCCATTTTGCTTTACTTCACAATGCTCATCCAGACCTGGAAAACGCATAAATGAAAAGCCAGGATTCTGCAGATGGCATGAGAAACGTGTAGCTGAAATTAGTGATGCATGTAGTCAAAGTTTAAGCTGAAACACCGTCTAATTTGGTGCAAATACAATAAAATGTATCAAGATATTGAACTATTTTTGTAAATAAGACTAATGGATGTCTGGAGAGCAACTTTACTTTTTACTTAATGGCGTCACAGGCTAATTAGAACCGTGAGAAATGCATTTCCTTGTAATGATGCACCTGTCAAATGGCTGCTGACTGAAATCAACCCTCAAATTTAATTAGTAAATCTGAGGTTTCACTTTGCCTCAAACACTGTACATTGGCAAGAAGTTGGTAATTATGTCCAGTTGTTATTTACAATTGTCATTATTACTATTATTATCTTGTCTTGTTATGAGTTAGTTTGTAACCATTTTGTTTATGTAATATAACTTATTTGTTGGCTCTTTAGCCCAGTACATTGAACAGGCACACGAATATCATAACTTGGTTTTAAGTACCAATTTTTGATAATTAAGTCAGTAAGTAATCTTTCATTAAATTGAGATAAGAGGTAGGGTTAAATAAGTGTTCACTTCTTCCGACTCTTTTTCAAACAGAAAGGCTGTGGTAAACAAATTATTTTTGTTCTTATACGTTTTCTCTGTCCTGCTGACTGCGTATTTTCTTGTTTGTAAAAACCTGTTTGAAATACAGAAATCAAAAATTAAAACTTAAAACTCACTTTTTCAACCAGTAAAAGCATAAATGTAGAGTCAGTTTTCTGGTGGACTTGGTCTCAACTTCAGTGCAACCACATGAGGTTTAGGGAGCAAGGGCTTTAATGACTATCAATTCTTTAATTTTCTGTTGTATTTTAAATTATTACCTTAATTAAGGAACCTGCAGCACACTTTATGATCTGTGAGTGTGTGTGTGTGTGACGTATAACAGCAGACTTAAAACTATCTTTGAAATAGTTTTAGATGTTATTTTCTCCAGGAAGAGAATTGGACCAACCTGATCGGTGCAGATCTGACATTATGACTGATATGAGATTCAAAGGACATGATGACTTTGACTAAACATACAAAGTTTTAATGTACTAAAACAAATAATGCAAAAGTATAACATAATCTCATTCCCTTAAATTAAAAGAGAAAAGCAATGACTATTCTACAAAACAATACACTGATGATTGTTTTTGTTAATATTACTTTTACAAAACCTCATGGCTTATAGTTAAAAGTTTCCTTCAGCACTTGAAGCACAAGAGACAGAGGGCAATTATAAAGGACGGCTACTGCTAATCGAATGTATGAATCTAGTCGACAGAAGCTCAATAACAAAACTATGAACCAAGACAGGAAAACCTCAAAAACTTAGAGCCACAGACACTTCAAGGTCACAGCCTCATTGGGTGGAAGTGTGTTTATTTAATAGGATGAAAGATTGAGCAAACGAGTCTTACTTAGTTTCAAAGGATCTTTTAATTGTGTTAGAAATAGGCACACCTAATTCCAGTTAATTGAGGCACAACAGTGTAATAATCTCTGGAAGCAGGCCACTTGAGCTTTTCCTGCTGACACAGGTTTGCTCAGTTTAACTCATTGATTTAAATGCTACAGAAACAGAGCCGCTTGTAGGCTGCAAAGTCTCAAAATTAAACCAGTAAGGTTTGGTTAAAAAATAAGAATGAAACAGCTAACTACTAATACAAGTCAAATATAAAACATGAAAAAGGTTTATTTTAATTTCAGAGAGAAGCAAACATTCAACTTGACCTGTGTTTAAACCAGGAATGCACAACATACCAGGATTTCCATCAGTATCGGCTGATTTTTTATTTTTTAGCGTATTTTTAACGTATCGGTCCAATACGTAAAACTGTGACGACATTGACAACCGATATTTATTGGATGTTGCTCATGTGACAGTGATGCAGCAAAGGATTGTGGGGTATTTAACCTGAGCAAAGGAGCAATGTCAGCAATGTGGACGTTTTTGACAGTGTTAAAATGGTAAGGAAATATTGGATGTCAAGATCTGCCAAAATTTTTATGAGTGCAGTTTGAACCTTCATGACATAAAAAAAAAATGTGGTTTTGAATTATAAAAGTGCCAGTAAAATAAGGCAGGGATCAACTCTGATCTGCGATCAGCAAGCCAGATTCTGGAAAACCTGATTTTTTCCCCTCCCCTTTTCAAGCATGTTTGACAAACCCATTATGCATATAAAGAAATCATCTTACCTGTGATTTCACATAATCCCTCCTTCCAGCTGTACGCCGCTCCAACATTTATTCATATAAAGGTAATGCTTTACTAAAATATCAGCTGCTAGCTATTCCAAAATAGACACCACAAAACAAATTAACCATCTAAAAAATCTTGTTATACTTCATTTGGAAAGAACAGAACAGCAAAAAGGGAAAATATTTTGTGTCGTAATCATGTAAATTGAAAACTACTTTGTCATTTTGTCCATATTTTTTTTTTGGGTTAAGTCATTTAAGTAACAATTTAGGATTTATTTAAAAAAATAAACAATATTATTGTGGAATAAATGAGATGGCACATTATGCTAGCAGCAGTAGGAATAATTGTTTTTTTATTATTACTAATTCAACCATATTATGTATTCTTAATATAAAAACCTGTGCAAATATGGTATCTCCTTGAATCCATACAATATTTCCTAGCTGTAAATAGCACATTAATTTATAATGATGCACTTCATGTCATTCTCTCAAAGGACATTATCACTGTAACCAAGAGAGAGATTAAAAAAAAAAAAAACATTTCACTTTACATCAAACACTGTTGATGAAACTGTAATAAGCTTTAGATTTTTCCAAAACATTTTCGGGATCACCATGCTGTCAGTGGAAAGACACAAACTGACGTTTTGTTTAAGAAATAAAACCGTATAGTTGATGTATTTCCTATGCATTTCAAACCTGACAGCAGGCATTAGCATCACAGCCACTACTATTGAATAACACGCTGGCAAGTGTTACAAATGACCTATATCATCCCCCAGTAAAGCCAGAAAGTCACCAGTGTCTCGCCAGTCTCTGCTCCCATCACAGATCTCTGCAAAGCAAAACAAAACGTCAATCTAACAGTCTGTGCCAACACCCACGTAAGCTTGATTTCCTATTGGTCGAAAAGAAACGAAGGCCCGCCTTCTGGAGTGCCTGATAGGCCACATTGGCCGTCAATCACAGAACCTGCTTCATCATAAACAGCTTGTTTCAATCTAGGTTGAAGCGGAAGATAAACAACCAGGAGGCCTACATCCCCGTGCCCTACATATTATTATTTATGAGATATTTCATGAAATCACACAAAAAACAAAGTTTACACAATAAAATCGTTAACATTTCGTGTATGTTCGTGTTTTCTCGAAAAAACAAACATGTATGCATACACTTATTCACATTGACTCGGTCGATGAATCCCCAAACAGGATTTTTAAGATAAAAGAAAAACAAAATTCAATCACCTTGAAAGCATAACGCTGAATGTTTGCACTCACAGTGTATCTGAGCTCGGATCACATGGATTTGCCGAGCATTTCTCCACCAACACAGGATGTATTTGATGTTGGGGGGCGTGTACCATGGGACACCTAATGCTGCAAAGTCAGACTTTTCCTCCACAATCACACTTCAACACTATTTACTTATGTAATCCTGTATAATCTGAATGCATAGGAGAAATGGGTAAATATAATGGTCGGTGCGATGTTTTTCTTGACAGTTTAGGCTCCTTACATAACAGTTGTTTTTACCCAAACTGACACGGAATCAGCTGCTCTACGAGCTTCGTGCTACCAAATCAGTAGAAAGTCCTCATAGTGATCTTTTAGAGCCAGCTGACCGACATTTATATAAGCTAATCAAAGAACATGAGCTAGCTAACGTTTCTCCTCCCCGACAAACAACCAAAAGCTAAGACAAATGCCACTATAAGATTGTTTATTTGCATTTAATTCAATGTGAAAGAGCCAAAATTACACATAATGCCCTATTTTCACCTGCAACTCGGTCAGTATGGCCTCCGTCCGCCCCCTTCCTCATCCCAGCTGTAGCCCGACACTCAACAACAAGAAGCAGCTAGCTTCGAAGCTAACAAACCACCGCGGCCGAAACACACACTCAAGTGTCCATAAACGCACCAGTAGTGGTCCTACTCACTTTTAAGACTCCCATGCATAGGTCTCGCTCGTTGCTAGACTTCCGTGTTTGAGTTAAGCCGATAATTTTAAAAATATTTCCCTTTCCAATGGAGTCCACACGGTTTAACAGCTCTCTCGGGTTTGTTTTGTTTTTCTCCTTCCTGACGGGTTTCTGGAAAACGCGTGACTACCCGACCAACGTGGTGCACCCACCAGCCAATGGGAGAAGAGCTCCGAGCTGGAGAAAAACACTTTTTAATATTTTTGCAGGTTTTTATAGGTTAAAAGTAACAGTGTGTAGTTGCAAAACAGCGAGAAGATGGCCAATATTGTATTAAAAAGATAACAAACATTAAAAGAAAAGTAGCAGAGTTATAATGTTTACTAAGGCTTGCATAACGATAATGTATTCTTAGTATACTTCCATATTATTTTTGAGTAACTAGCCTGCTTCATTACTTTGCTATTTATTTCATGCAATGAACAGTTTTTGCTTTGCTTTGTTTTATAAACTGTTTGAGAAAGTAGTCCACCCCAGCTTTCGTTTCGCTTGAAAATCGAAACTAATGTGGCAAATGTAATACTAAGAAAGCAATGTACATGAAAAAAAATGAGACAATTAAAGAGACGCTAAAGCTCAACCTTTTACAGAAAAAAGGGGACGAAAATAAGATGCAAAGCTTTTCTTTCAGTTTCAAAATTGCTCAGGAGTAGTAAGTGAAAGTTAAAATGGTGAGTTAGTATGGAGGTCCAAAAGTGCCGAAGTTTATAAAGGAAATAAAAATCATCAAAGAGTTACTTGAGTAATGAATTAAACATGAAAATAATACATTAGCAATGTATAGTTTATCAATAAACAATATTATACCATACCATACCATACCAACTTTATTTATAAAGCACTTTAAAACAACCACAGCTGATACAAAGTGCTGTACATCAAACACAACATAATAAAATAAAAAACATAAATAAATAAATAAATAAATAAATAAATAAATAAATAAATAAATAATCTTATTAGCAAGTCAAAAAATGTGACAGATGAAATGTGACAGATGAATCAGATAATGATAACTAATTATGAAGGTCCAAAATCCCACTATTTATTGATATATATTAAAAAATAATTATTGTGTTGGAAATTAATTTAAATTTTATAAACAACAAATGACATTTTTTTTAAAATATGTACTGAAAAAAGTATATAAATACATAGTACATATTGATGTGTGTGACTCACATCAATAACTGTTATCAATATCTATCAATGATCACAATGTCCGGTTTGTCGGCCAGTGGCATTTCTGGATGTCTATCTTTGATTCACTGTTTAGTTTCCAAGTACTGTGTCTGAGTAATTCTGAAACTGAAAGAAATGTTTTAGCGTTTAGATTTTTTGCTCCTTTTCTGTTTCTTTCTGTATTTTCAGTAAGTTGGAGACTAATTAGGTTGATCTTCACTCTAAACAGTAGACATAACCAAAGAAATAATAATAATTTTTCACATAGTGTCTTCAAATTTTTCACATTTAAATATTTAAGTATGCATTATTGACATTTAATAACAGATACACTGCTTTCTTTATTTGAAGTTTTATTTTAGTGATGGCATGGATAAATAACAGAATTTATTTTATGTTCTGGCACTTTTTGCACTCGATATGTCTTAAAGCTGTTCTTGTTTTGTCCAAACAATCACAACTAAGCCAGTGAACAAAACAATATCACAAGACCTTTTTCCCAAAATAGTTTTATTTCTGTCCATTGAGAGACAAAATCTATTCCTTGAGGAGATTTTGGTCCACACTGTGTAAATAAACACATCCATGACAAACCTAAAGTGCCCAACAACATGTTTCAGAAACTAGAAAAAAGTAAAACATTTACACATTAAGAGTTTCAAAAGAAGTGTCTATTAATCTGCTCCATGTTTCAGTTGATTGAATATTTACAACACACAACCTGCAAAGTATGAGGATAAACATATTGAGAAGATGTAGAGTAATAAAAACTCAGAATGTGTGTAAGTTCTGTGGAATTTCATAGCTGGCAAAGAATTGGGACTTCTGAGGAATTCAGCGCTGCTCGGAAGCCTTCCCGTGTTTTTTCTGTTAAGTTCTGCTGCTAACAATTACAGCTCATTTCTAGGGATTTTCATGCAGAAAGTACTGAACAAGCTTTACTTTAAAAGTAGAAAGTTTAAGAAAAAAATGTTTTCATTATGATTAAATGTCAATTTATAAAACAACTTGCTGTTTTTCTGTTTATGCATTTTAAAAATGGGCAAAAAACAACTGAAGATTTACCAGGATGTGGACGAATTTGAATTTCTTTCACTTCATCTGTAAATGTCAACATAAATGAGTAACTTCTGTAGGTTTGGAGTGGTTCACACTCATTATAATTTGTTTTTGAAGCACCATGTTAGAACCCAAAACACCACTGATTTTTTCCTGCCAGTCATCACAACCAATTCTTCAAAGACCCTGGAATAGTATGAGCTACAAAACATTTAATTCCCCTTTGGGATCAATAAAGTATTTTTAAAATGAATGTGTTCACACAGGCCTTCCATTCAATGAGTGAATGTGAGAGATTTACCAAACAAGAAAAGGAGAAAAGAAAAAAAAAAAATCAGCATACAGGAAAAAATAGAATAGCAATAAAAGACAGATAAACAATACTAAATACAAGATACACTTTTCAGTTTTATGTTAAAAAACATTGATAATGTTCCTTTTTCTATAATTATTCACCACTTTGTGTTGGTTTGTTGCATAAGCCACCCAAAATTTGTGGTTATAGTTAAGGCATTGCACATGCTAATTATTAAACACATTAGCAAAGTTTGTTTTCACTTATGCACAAACAAGATGCAGATCGTTTTTAACTTTCAATCCACTCTGGAAAAAAGTAATTATTGAAGGGACTATGTTACAGTTAGAAGATTCACTGATTATCTCATTGTGTCATCAATCTCAGACAGCTCTGCTTATGAACTCGAGGAGGCACCTTGATGCAAGTTGTACACAATTTATAAGATTAAAGAGATAAATGAAGTTTTATCACAAGACAAAATCACATTATTTATTAACAAAAGCCTCTTTCAGTCACAAGATATTCAGATGACAAGTCAGAAGACAAGAAAAGCGTTTTATTCTCCGTTCACCGACATTTACAGCTCAAACCCAGAAGCAGATCAACGTCATCCTTTAAAGTTTTACATTTTCAGAGAAGGGATGTGCTTAGTGTCGCTCTCATGCTTCACTTGAAAGAAAATGTGTCATGTATATTATCAGCAACAGCAGATCAGCGCTCGGTTTTGTTTTCTGTCCAGTGTGAAAGCTGACTGGCTCCAGTCCCTGAAAAAAATTCTTTCCGCTGGATTACGCAACAAAAACAGGAAGGGGGAATCGTTTAAAAAAAAGAAGAAGAAAAAAAGGCGACGGGAAAGAGCATAGCACCAGTGGTCACTGCGATAAGTCACTGCATAGCTGCGATTACTCCATTATCGAGATCCCATCGTGAGAGGTGAAGGAAACCATCATCACATTTACATTTTAATTTACTAAAAGCCCTTTGAAAAGTTAATTTATTACCCTAATTCAGCTTAAAAATTTAATTTACTCATTTACCACACAGAAATATATCAAGAGTTTTAGTTCATTAAATTAATGCAGCCAATAAAAAAACCTGTTTCTGAGACAGTTTAAATATTAAAAAAAGCAAAACATAAAATAGCTTCTAATACAGAAATGTTATGTAATCACTGGAAAGACTCTGACTTCCAGGTTATCCAGCATACAGTGGCTGACATAATAATCCATAAAAGAAGAAGCTTGCTGGTCATAGAGTGCTGTATAGAAGCATTTTAATGGAAAGCTTAGTGGAAGGAAAAATGTGGTAGATAAGGTTTAGTTGCAGCTTCTGAGGATTGTGACTGAAGCCTATTCAAGAGTTGAATTTTAAGGATACAGACTTAACATTCCATATAGTCACGTTCCACAGTACAGCTGCACACAGAACTGTTTCTTTTCTTGTTTTAAACCCTTTTTGCTCAGTTGCAAAAAGATTAAAGTAGATTTTGCATTTTAGTTGGAAGTCAAGGTCCCAAAGTCTCAATGAAGATGAGAGAGAATCAGAATCCAGATATTTGTGAAGTTTCCACATTTGGTTTTGACTGGGGGAACCACATCAAAATATTTTGTGTTAAAATAATTTTTTTATTGGTTCTTATAAAATATGCTAACTTTGTTAAAGTTATCAGAAATATATTTAGTTACGTGTTTAATCAATCTATAAATCACAAGAGCTTTACTTTCTGAATTAAAATATTGAACATTTCTAATGTTGCTTTAATTTATTGGGACTGACTGGTGAATTTAAACAAGTAGCTAATTTCTCTGAGTTTTTCTTTGGCAAATAAAACTGTAGCAGACCCCCCCAAACGAAGGACATGCTGGACCATCTATGTACAAACTGAGTTATTACAGTTACATCAAGTAATGAACATTCACCACATCTGAAAACTAAGAAGCAAAGCAACAGTCCAGATACTTCAAAGCAAAAATATAAACTGGCTGCTTGGCATTCTTCTTTGTGTGGAAAGATTAACAAAAATAAAAAACATCCCATTAAAGTCCTGCAACATGCATCAATTCTCCTCTAATTATTTTACAGGCAAAAGCAACTTGGAAACTAAAACATTGTTTTATGTTTGTTTAAAAAGTCTCATAAGTTCTCATTTTATTTAAGTTGATTTATGACTAATTTACAGCAACAGGCAAGTTTTATTTTAGAAACGTCGTCAAGACACTTCAAGAAGCTTGGAATCCTTTGATTAAAGATCCTAAGGCTAAATATCTGCAAGTTAAACTAAACCATACACATTCACAGTTTCCCCCCAAAAAATCCTTTTGAGATAAATTTTTACAGCCGACTTTTCTCCACTTTGAATTGATTGGATCATAGCTCCGTCTTGATCCGGTGCATGAGATCTTTCTGGTCCACCATGTCCGTCTGTTTGTTCCAGCGGTGGTACGCCAGCAGGGCGATGTTCTTGGCTGCCACCGAGCTCATCTCCATGGCGCTGCCGGCCCACTCGATGCCGTTGAGGTAGTAGAGGTTGGGGTGCAGCTCCACGGGTGGCAGGCCCTGGCTGCTGCCGTAGTGAGGGTAGGCCTGCCACTCCATCACCTGGGCTGAATAGTACGACCTGCAGAGGTCCAGAAGGACGACATTTATAACTCACTGCGGTACAACGTCACGTACGGTGGGCGGAGAAGTCAAAAACTTGACTCAAGTAAGAGTAACACTACTTCAACCTATTTTAACTCAAGCAAAAGTAAAAAGCAGCCGTCCAAGAAATTATTCAAATAAGAGTGAAAAAATATTTGGTAAGAAGTCTATTCAAGTACTGAGTAACTGATCAACTTATTAATCATTTAATATTTAAAAATTACATCATCAGGTGGACCAAAATATAGAGATAAGTGGAAATTTAAGGACCAAATGACAATAATTCTTATAAGTAGCAAAAAATAACCAAGTCATAGAAAAGAAATGTTTCCAAATCAGTTTCTTTCATTATAAAACTGTGAAACTTTGACCAAAGCTGCAGGTCTGTGTCTGCGTCTGGTGAACTTCTGGTTAAAACATGTTTGTTTTTCATTCAGTGGGGAGAAAATCCAGAAACTTTCCTCAAGAGTAGAAATACTTCATAAAATTACTCTCGCAAAAGTAGAAAGTACAGCGTAGTAAAAATACGCCTAAAAGCAAAGTTTTTCAAAAAAGTTACTCAAGTGAATGTAACTGGGTAAATGTAACTAGTTACTACCAACTCTGATCAAATATGCGGTACTGTAAAAATCTGCTCACTAACTATGATTAAACAGAACCTGTATAAAAGCATGAAGTTGGCTAAAAGAGCTCATAAAGTCACACAAAAGTCCCTGATCTGAAGAATTTCAACAATGGATGAAAAGCCACTCGCTGTGTTTCCATTGTTGATACAATTGCCCAAATAAATTCTAATCTTTCAATGAAAATTTGTGGCACTAGGATGCGGTGGTTATTTGGCCAAATCGAAATCGGTTTAATTTGCAGAACTGCAATGGAAACACGTTTTTCACGTCAGATGAGTCACATGATCAACAACCAAATGTTGCAGGTCTTCTGGTTCTGCATCCTTAGAACCAGAAACAAACATGGAGAAGCAGCATTCAGCTTTTATGCACCACAAATCTGGAACAAACTTTAAAATCTTGTTTTAAAGTAACATATTCGATGTTGACCAACATATTTGATGTGCACAGATGATTTTGAAGGTTTTCTCAGTTGTTGACTGTACGCCATCTTTTATGACTTTGTATTTTTGTGTTTGCTTTGTTGTTGAGCTATACAAATAAACTTGACTGACTTTATTCAACTGACCTGAAAAGCGTTTTGAGTTGCGATTTGTCCAGAGATTGAGGTGAAAACACCTTGTAGACGCCGGCTTCCTGTGGCTGCTTGCGCCGGAAGCCGGCTGAGATGTTGACGGGACAAACGCTGGCCACGCTGTTGAAGAACAGGCTGGGCGTCTCGGTCGTGAGGACGCTGGCGAACGGGAACAGGCGGGGGTCCGGGAAACCAAAGAAAGACGTGTTGAGGTAGCCGTGAACGATTGTTGCCACGGTGCCGTGATAGCTGCCGGGCAGCTCGTCGAAGGGAGGGGCGAAATCCTGGAACTGGAGTCCCGAACCGACGCTGGCCTGAAGCGGAGTCGCCAACACTACGATGTCGTACAGCTCCGATCCGACTCCTGATGCTGCAGTGAAGTTCAGCTGGTACTGCAGCAGCTCCCCTGAAGTACAGGAGTGAGACAGAGGAGTGAGAGAAGTGTGTAGTATTATCTAAAAAAATAGTAATTGATATACATCTGAAATATGGCCATATTAGTAATGTGAGCTTCCTCGTTTTATCCACAATTTTCACTCCACACCTTTGCTTTTCATTTTTAAGCAGTTATGAGGCAGAGTGACAAAACCTTAAACTGCTACTGCACAAGCTCTCCACAGGCCGTTGCTAGGTAACCAAAGTTATGGGGAACTTGAAACTGCTTCTTCTTACCCAGCAGGCTGTTGCTAGGTAACCTTGGTTAGCTCACTGTGAGAGGATAAACTCTTTTCTCTGCCTACATTCCCCAGAATGCTGTGCGGTTCTGGATCGGAGTTCAGTGAAATTATTGACAGTTCTAATCAGAAGTATTATCTACTGATATTGATCACAAGTCTATCGCAATGTAAATGTCTAAGACGTAAATGTAGACAGGAACCTGTTTTAACACAAAGTTTTCTGTTTAAATGTATTGAAAAATAGAAGTCAAACTATTAATCCTGTTCTTTGACTAATTTATTAATACTGAAACATAAAAAACAAAAATATTTTTCTTTCTTGATGGCTATAATAATACTTTTTCAGGGCTTAAGAAGGGAAAGCAGGAATTTAAAAGTATTTTTAGCTGTTTAAATTCAGACGTTGTTATCCAACTAGCAGGAGCCTTGGATCCGTCTCCATTTGTTTCCCATCACTGGTGTTGTGGAGCTCATATTTTTAAGAAATTTGAGCTGTGAAATGTAGTTTTATAGAGGAGAAATGCGAGTGACATCAGAAACTAAACCCTTCTGCAGCATTGACATTTTGAAGTGACCAGAATCATAAATGTACTCTAAAGTGGCCGCTTTATTTCAGTTATGTTTTCTGATGGCAAAAGCAGTAAAATCTGTGAATGAAAGGACAAGCTATGCTGGTAATTTTACAGTTATGTAAGCAAAGAGAACAGGGGAGAAGAAAATGTATTTAATGCATTTAACATGGTTGAACTGAATTTAGAACTAGTTCGTGCTCAGGATGAATCAGCAGAAAACTGCTGATCCCTCATTTTCAAAATGGCTAATCCTCTCCACACAGCAACACAAAGTCAAACCTAAATTAAACTGGATTGGAGATTAAAATAATCTTTTTTTCAGAAAACATCAGTGGATGTATACCTGAGTGGAGCGGGGAGATAGATGTGACCTGAGCCTTCAGTAAGTTAGCGTTAGCCATCTTCAGGAGTCCTGAACACACCTGCTTGTTTCCTCCTTCCACCGCCCACAGGTTGTTCTGGGCACCAGCCAGAGAAACGGCGCCTGAAATACGCACAGACACAGACACACACACACACACACACAGACACACACACACACAGAAAAGAAATGAAGCCAAGAGCTATAAACCAATTATCAGCTGCCTACACACCTTCCTGTTACCCGGCTCCCATAGGCCACCCCCCCTTCCTCTCACCTCACTTTTCCCTCTTCGTTTCTCGACTTCCAGCCTCTCATACTCATTTCCTGCCTCTCTTCTCTTCCCCTCTTAGCTGACCTATATCAGCAGAGATGTGGATGCTTTTGTCATATTGCCCTCTGAGTTCACCACCACAGTTTCTGTTCTATCACTTCCCTGCTCTTCATCTCCTCACCCACCCCTCCTCTTCCTCTGCCCCTCATTGTTTCACACTGAGCTGACCTACAAAGGCGGGGATGCTGACGTTCTGTCCGTAGTTGACCCTCATGACGGGAGCGATGACCTCATCTATGAAGCGCTGCGACACGCCCAGCTCCAGCAGCGAGTCGGAGAGCGGCCGTCTGGTCATGTTGATGAAGCCGCTGCCTCCCAGAGAGTCCAGGAGTTCCTCCACGGAGCTGAAGGCGTAGCCGTGAGCCTGGTACTTATAAATCCTAGATGGTAAACACAGATTACAGACAAATTTAGAAAACATGTCAATACATTTGTCTCATTCGTGTCCAAAATGATCAAAAACGGGTGGAAAGATGAGAGTTGCCTTGAATGGAAAGAGATGAATCACTTCCTGAGGGAGGAGGCTGATTTATTTCAGGTCGGTTAATGTTTCAAAGCAGACATTGAAGCAAGAGACAAAGTCTGGATGATTGAGTCTGTAATTCATTTCTCGGATGCTTTTTTATTAAAAACAAAATTCTCTTCATTAACTTCCTCCATACATAGGTCTGTTTCACTGGATGATAAATTGTTCCAGAAGCTATTGTAATACGACAACATTGTTGTTTTGAGACCATGATAATGGCATAATAATGCAAGAATACATTCTGAAAAAGTCTAATGAGGTTCCTAAATATATATAAGGACATGTAATGTTAGCAGCAAGCAGTTTTAAGTACCATTATTAAGCCAACAAGAAAAAAACAAAAAAAACAAAACAAGGTTATCTTGATCTGATTTCGGAAATTGATCCAATATAGGCCAATAAACAAAAAAAAAAAAAAAAAAGAGAGAATTGGATTATACAAGCCCACTGATACAAGCAGCACTTACATCCTGCATGCAGACACATTGGTTTATACTTATTGTTCTTGAGCATTGTTTTTTGTTTGATTAGTATCACTTCCTCAAGCCTTTTCCAAGATTCCACACTACAGAACAAACAGTAAAAGTATGTATGATGATTTGTGTTGATATCGTATCAGGTCAACTAAGGTTCTGTCAATTCTCAAAGCTACAATATCAGTATCAAAACGTTGTAATGTTGTTACCCCTAAAACAAACAGCAACATCGAAATTTTCATCTTTACCTCATAAATTTCTCCATGATTTCCTCCACCCACATCTGCAGCCGTATGAAGCTGATCCCATAGCGCCACCAAAGCCGGAACAGATCCAACAGGTACCAGTCGGTCTCCTCCAAAATCAGCTCTTCACCATTAAAAACGGCAGTCTTTCCTGCCACATTTCGACGGTAT
This sequence comes from Poecilia mexicana, assembly GCF_051168715.1. Classification (NCBI taxonomy): domain Eukaryota; kingdom Metazoa; phylum Chordata; class Actinopteri; order Cyprinodontiformes; family Poeciliidae; genus Poecilia; species Poecilia mexicana. Next base: position 8,793,068 of record NW_028263383.1, on the reverse strand, counting down.
TTCAAACCTTTAAATAGGTGAGAGGAGAAATTTTAATCTAAGCAATGAGCTGTATTTTTGTGAGGAAGGCAAAATATTTAAATATTCTGTGACTGAATATCCCTGGCATTATTAAAATTTGTTATAACTCACCAAGCTGTTTGACAAATTCCTGCATGTGCAGGTTGAGGGAGTGAATAATGGATCCTCCAGACTCGTATTCATTGTGGTTGACGGTTACAGTGGCCAGGCGACCTCCGACCTCGCCCTTCTCAAACACGTCCACCTGCACCTCCGGACCGAAGTGTTGGCGCAGGAAATGGGCCGTCGCACTGCCTCCTATACCTGCTCCAACCACAGCTGGAGCACAGAGAAAATGAAGATAATGCAATGCAAAAAAAACTAAAACTTATGTATTTTGACTAGTTTCTAGTGCAAATATCTTAGTACACTTAAAATAAGACTACACAAATTCACAGATAACTTGAGCTTGCTTAAGTCAATAATTATTGAATATTGATAAAAAGTATTAGTCCATTGGCAGATTTTGTCACTTAAAACATGGGAAATATGTCTCGTTTCAATATTTAACTTGTTTAGAAATCCTTTGAGCATAAACTCATCATTTTAAGGTGTTATTTTTACCTTTTCAAACCTTAAAAACATCTCGTATACTCTCTCTGGGTGAATAAATGTCCATACAAAATGTGGATACAATGAAAAAGATTCTCATACTATTTCTGTCGAAAACATTTCTGAAAGCCTCAACTGTCACCGTGCTGTGAAAAAGTATTTCCACTCATTTCATCTCATTTTTTGGTCACAAACGTTTCGAGTACATGAGTTAGAATGACCTAGTCAGAGTACACACATAAATTCAAATACAGCTGATTCACATGTACAGATTCTGATTAGATTCAGATTTCTATTTATAAAAATGAAATACATTTTTTTAACTTTCCATGTCATAATTACGCACTCTCCATGTCGGTCCATCACAGAAAGTTGCAATGAAACCAGTAGAAAATTAAATACAATGAATGAACCAGTGAAGACGTTTTAAAAACAATTGATAATAAAATGTTAGTCAGCCAGACATTTACTGTTATAATATCTGTGTCTTTCAGAAATGAGCAACAAACAAATTAACCTTTGTTTTATTTTTCATCTCTGACTCATGTGTTGCTAGCCACCATGGCTAACAGTAGCTGAATCCAACGGCTGCCTTCAGGGGCCTACATGTTTTATTCCTCTATGGGTGTGAACAGTTCTTCTTACCGATTCGTGAAGGCGGAGCACCGTCTTCATGAGCGGGTGTCTCCGGGTTTCCGACAGCTGAGCAGACCGTTAGCACCAAAGCGATGAGCGGGAGTTGAAAGCCGCCCATAGCCGGTTGGGAGCAGCGCCGAGGGTAAGAGGGTTCGGTTCAGTACCAGCAGATTAGGTTCAGGTTATCTCCCTTCTTTCGCTTGGAGGGACATACTTAGAAGAAATATGATGCAGGTTGATTTTACTGAGAAGTTAATCAGTTAATTAAGTTTAATATGGTTCACAAAGATGACTGGGAGGATGCGGTAGCAGAGAAGGGGGGTCCGCATCATTTATATGCCAGCGTGCGCCAAATTGGCGGAATCTTTCCGTTATTCAAGAAGCCAGAGCGGCATAAACATCATCGTCATCTATGGCTGATTCAAATAGGGTAGTATAAAATAATTACATTTTTAATTTGTGAAAAAAATTAAGCTATCTTACATTCAAATACTTTAGTGTGTACAACTGAAAGATAAATATTAGAAGAGGCAGTGAAGAATCTCATATGTACTGTATTATGCCTCTGTCTATGAATAGGCCCCAACATCTGATTGGTTACTTTGCGCAATCAAGTCAATTTCAGACCAGTCATCTTGACTATATTATTTTATGTTAAAATGAGGCACTGGAAATATACAAACCTTAAATATTTAATTTACTGTGATACTATCTCAATCAATAATTTAATTAAGTATGTATTTATTAAATTGACTTAGACATTATTTTTAAAATGTCATATATTTGGCCCTCTATAGTTTCAAAGCAATAATTTTGGTTCAAATAAATGAAGTCTTCTCATATTGATACGAGTTACCTTCCAGCATTTTTTAGCAAGCAAGATCTTGCGCCGGCGACGTGAAAAGGAGCGGTAGCTACTACTGAACGAGGGTACACGTCCGGCAACATCTTGTGACGTAACAATTTTCGACCAATCAGAAATGGCACTGCAGGTCTTGAAAAGTGTCGCATTTTAGGAGATCTTTTAGGGTTTCTCAATATAAACACCAAAATGTATATTTTTATTATATATAATATAAATATATATTCCTTTCAATATCTGAACACAAAAATAGTAACTGAAATTAAGATTTTCTTTTTCAGATGCCTCAGTCTATTCAGTAGTAATATTAGTATATTACTAAAAAAAAAAAAGCTTTTCCCAGCTCTATTAATCTGTATTTTAATTTATTTGTTCACCTGATCTGTGTAGCACTCAATTTGTGCAATTTATTAAACTAAAATGTTATATTTGATATATTTATGCAACGTCCTCAGTTTATATTTCAATATAAGCTACTGTCTCCACCAGTATTGTTCACTTCAAACATGCTATGTGGGGAAAAAACAAATCAACAGAACCTCATGTTGAAAAACAGTGGATGTTGCTTTTATTTCATTCAACAGAGAAACTGCTGTGACATTGGAGTAAACCACTGAGCTGAAACTAACATTCACACTGTGCCGCATAAATGGTGACTGGCACAGTGGAGCTGTAAGGCTTAAGGACGCCTCAAACATATACTCAATTAAACATGCCTGCGCCACACTCATACTCACACACACACATCTTCATTTACATCAGCTATCTTACATCTGTGTGGCTGCTCAAACAGCCTCACCGCTTTCTCCTCTCCCTCAGAGGTAAAGAGGTCAACAGTCGACTGGAGATCAGGTCAACCTCTGTTCCCTGCTGTGACCTTAAATGCAGGATGAAGAGATGGCATAACACAGAGACCTTAACCGTTCATCTCGAAGCAAGTCAGCCCCCAGCAATAACACTGCGAGGCCAGCCTGAAGGCTGGGATTCAGGAGGTGCTGGGGGAGGTCATGCTCTGGCCAAAGGGAGGGGTGGGGAGGAGTAGGTCACTGGTCATGGTGGCGATCCAGCCGTTCACTTGGTGGAGCGTCGCGTCGGTTCAGAGGCGGTGGGGGGAGGAGGCGGGCCGCGTCGGTCCAAATCCTCGATGTAGAACATGATCAGCTTTCTGCGCTCCTCTGGGACGCACTCCAGCACGAGGTATCGCTTGTCGTTTTGAAGGATTTTCTCCACGTCTTTCAGATGCTGGTCCGACTCCTGGATCAGCTTTCTGGACCTGGAAAAGTGGAACCATTAGAGCCACAAAAACATGAACTTTCTTTGAATTTAGCAGTGAATTTATTTCATAAGGGACAGTTTATATTAATCACATGAGTGCATGAAAACAGCCATGTAAATATGCCAGACTTGGCACCAATTTTCATCTGTAGTTCTCCGACAGGTTGTTAGTAAAAACTATAGGAAAACTATCTTAACGCTATCAATCAACCCTGTGAACGCGCTGCATACAGCGTTACAGGAAAACAGGAGCTTATTATTTTTTTTCAGATTCTCTGTCTCATACCATACTGTCGGCATAGTGACAGTTTCTACAAATGCATAAAGAAACAAAACTGGCAGTATGATTGGAAATGTTATTTTTACTACTTTCTCCACCGTGAGGCGAGAAAATCAGTAAATATCAGTAAATTTTAAATATGATTCAGTGCAGTGGCTTGAATATTTTTCAATAATATTTGTGTTTGTAGGCCATTACAATTACAAATAAGTGATTGCTTTCTTTTAATCGTAGTCTTTATTACTGCAATAGTACCAAAAAATATTGTGATAAAATTCTAGGTCCATTTTGCCTGTCAGTAATGCAGTTTTTAAAGGGTTCCTGCTGAGTGCACACACCTGTACGTGATGAACTTTGTCTCCTTCAGCAGGGTTCTGAAGTCAGCTTTGGCCGTGATGTATTTGTCTTTGATGTAATCTTCAAACTCTCGCTGTCTCTTCTGCAAAAAGAGATAAACGCATAAAACATGAAAACCACACAAATCAGATTTTGTTGAGTTAATATGTTGAATTGCTGCAGGTGTTAGAAAGTCTCTTACTCTGTCACTGGAGGAGAATTTAATACAGCGAGGGTCATCTTTGATGACCTTCTTGACTTCCTTCCATGTAGTCGTCAGTGTGATCTGCAACAACGAAACTTTTAAATAAGCTGCTTCATTTAAAAAATTAAAGTGACGCTCAGGCTGGAAACCTTCCCAGAAGTTCTCCTTACATTTGAACATTTTTCTGCGTCATGTTTTAACTTCTCACCATGCTGGTCTCGTCAAGCAGCTGCCTGAACTGTTCCTTCTTCTTCTTGGCCAGCGCCTCTACGTGCTCGTTGAACAGCTTCTCCTTCTCCTCCCTTTCCAGCAGGGAAGCAGACTCCCAGCGGTGGTCCTTCCGCAGGTTGCGGCGCGTGTCCGACCACGTTGCATCCGAAGAACGGACCTGAGGGAGGGGCAGAAATCTCTTACAGCCAAGATAATCGCAAAGTATGCAACAAAAAAAAAATATAAATAAATAAATAAATATGGAGGTTTGAAGATTCAGGAAGGATCAGAGTGTTGCAGCACCAGCGACAGAAACCCTGGAGCATCTCACCATGTCAGACATGAGGGCTTTGAAGTTCTGGATGGCCTCCTCCCGTTTATGCTGCTCCCTTTCTCGGTCGATCTCTTTGGTCTGCTCCGATCGGGCTTTCTGCACCTCCCGCTCCCTCTCTCTGAGGCTGGCCTCGATGCGAGCCTGCCGCTCCAGCTCTCGCTCCTTCTCAATGTCCACATTCTACAGGGCAGGGAAAACTTTATTACCTTAATGCAGGGATGTAACTCATTTTCACTTTAGGTCATGTCAAGGTCATAATGTTCTTAAACGGCTGGTTGTATCAGAATGCATTGACAAAACCCATTATCAAACTGTTAAAATATTAATAGATAGCTGTGTCTTAAAATTCATTTATGGTGGACATGTTTTGAAACTGATGTAGTTTTTTGTGGCAATGAAAATCACAGATTTGTGGGACGAATTTAGAAATATTCGCAAAATATCTTGCAATATTTGCAATTATGTATGACGGTAACTTTTTGTTCGATGGGCTATAATTTGACATCAAGTAAAGCTGAGGAAGCAATGTAGCAGAAGTCAGAAATACTGCCACCTGCAGGTGGGAGTTAGCATCAAATAAACCCAATGTTTTGACAATTTTGGTGGAAATTTTGCAGTAAAGTCACAATTATGCATTACTGCAAAAAAAGTGCAAGGATCTGTTGATTTTCCATGACTGGAGAAACTGATGCAATCTGGCAGTATATGAATAAAAACTGCTTTGATTAGATTGATACAATATTTAAGCACAGAACTGTTATATTAAAGGTTTTATTTATGCGTCCCTCTGGAGTCCAAAGGGCCAGATTTGGCCCCTGGGGCCTTGAGTTTGACACATTTTCAGTCCATTCTCCTCTGTTCAAAGAGCTGCTCCTACCTTTGCTTGTTTCTCCATGAACTGTTTGAATAGCTCCTCTCTGAGAGCGGAGCTGTCCACAGCCTTGTACCGAGGGTCAGTCTCTAGCCGCTCTTTCACTTTGCTCCATCGCTGATTTCCCTCCACGTGTTGGTCGCTGAGCAGGTCAAAAAAGTCTTGTCTAACCTGAGCAGAAAAAAGTAAAACTCGTGAGCAAACCTTTCCAGAATTGTGGCAAAGTAAAATTTAAGTTTATGACAAGTACAGCTAAGGATTATTGTGCTGCAAATCTGTGAAAATTTGCTATTTAATTAAATCAGGGGAGAATTGTTGTGGTCAGAGAAAGAGATTCTTCTTTACCCCACATGGTGCTCAGCTAGGAAAAACTTTTTTTCTGCTAGTTACAAACCTTAAGCATTGCATGTGTGAATTCCTCCTACCACTGATCAATTACATTTTCTACCAACAGAAAACAGCTTCCTGCAAAAGCTCTGCAATTCAAAATAAAACCTTTTAAAACCAGAGCGCAGGTTTAGGTTAGCGTTACCTTCTCTCCTCTGGTTTTGGAGTCTTCTTTGTCTCTCTTCCTCATAGCGGTCATAAATTCGATGAAGATCGCCTCCCTGTCCTTCATCTTGTCGATGGCCTTGAATCTTGGATCTCTTCCATGCTTCATGGCAAATTCACTAAATGTTGTTCTGCAGATTTGAAAGCAAGAAACCAGTGTCACTTTGGCCTATTAGAGTGAAAGTTTAACAAGGATCATAAATTAATATCCACAACTGGTTGTTGAACAAACCAGTAAAAAAGTTTCACAACCATCTTCAGAAACATTCAGAATAAAAATGGCTGGTTTGTTTACTTGGGTGTGAGCTTGGAATCCTCCATCATCCGCCTGAAATCATCTTTGGCCTGCATGAGCTTGTTCTTCTTCTCCTTTCTTTCCTCTTCAGCTCTTGTTTTCACATACTGATCAAAAACCTGAGGACACGATCATAAATAATGACTGGAGGATTAAAAACGAAAAAAAGACAAATACAGAGTAGATAAAAAGAAGAAGAAATGATGAAAATGAACCTGTTTCCTTTCTTTTGGGTTGAGCAGAAGGTAGCGCGGGTCGAACACGATCTTATGGAGCTCTTTGTCCCAGGTCGAGAACGCAGACACCTGCAAGCAGGACAAACAAACTTGCTATTCCATAGAAAACTAAGATTCTTCTGAACCAGAAAATAAAGAAATAAATCCAATACATTTCTGCTAAGCTATAAAAAGTTTAAAAAATGTCCTGAGAAACTGAAAATGTCAGTAATGATGATAAAGGTAGACTTTAATATTCAATAAGATGGACAAGTAAGCATTTCATAAGGTGGAGAACAGTAGATATCTTCAGGTTGTACTCAAACATCATTATACTTTTATACTGCAAATCAGATTCGTTCATCAATATATTTAAAATTAATACATGTTATTATTAATCCATAGAGGGAATTTAAGTGTTGACTTTATGAAAGTTTTCAAAATAGTTATTTTTAATGTTTTATTGCATACTTTAATTAGTTTAAGTCTGCATTAAAACAGACTATATCTGAAAACAGACTAAATTTAAAAGTGCATGAGAAGAGCTCTACAAATAAGATTTGAGGTATTTAGAAGGTTGTGTTTGTTACCCCTCTCTCCAGCAGCATGTCTCTGAACTGGGTCATCCTGGCCTCTAGGGGCACCACCGCTCTCTCTCTGGCCGCTCGCAGCTCTGCCTCCATGGCTGCTTCCTTCTCAGAGTCTGCCTCCTTCGTTTCTTCCTTCCTGTCAGGGGGAATCAAACCATCACAAGGTGAAGAAGAGCTTAAGCAATAATAAATTAAACGAGTGGTTCAACCTATGAATGGTTTTACATTAAATGAGCAGACTTACTTTCTCTTTTTGGATTTGGTTGGCTCCTCATCTGGACTATCTTCAGTGGCCAGCGGCGTCTCTGGTTCCTCCTTACTGACACCTGAGTACATCAAAATAACTTTCTTAGCGTAAAAGCTGCTAAAATGACCTTTTCTGTTGCAGCTGAAAGCCATAAATTAAAAAAAAGTCTGCTGTTGTTCTGCTCACCCGTCTTCTTGCTGTCCTCCAGGCCCCTCTTGTGTGGCGGCTCCTGGATGTGTTTGTCCACGTCGGATCGGCCAAGCAGCTCTTCGGGCCGGTCCCACATCGACAGCCGTGTGGTCGGGTTGTAGAAGAAAACCCGGTCGTCACCCGTCCATACCACACACCTGATGGAAAGAACAAAAATAGATTTTATTGTCTTTTTTTCTCCTCTGTCAGTAAGAAGCGAATTGGTGTGTGGAGGATGTGGGATGCATACCAAGGTGTGCCAGGTATGGGGTTGGTGGCGACAGGCCGGGCTTTCTGAGCTGCCTTTTCTTCCTCAGTCATCTCTTCTTCTTTAGGTTCCTTGACAAACAGAGAGAGAGAAACAGGTTTTCATCTCCTGTGTTGTTTTTGTAACTTCTTTATATGTTTTGGTTGCAGTTTATTCTAATATCCCCATTAGACTGTTGTTCATATTGTTTACTGACCTCCTTCACATTATTAGTGTTTTCCATCTTTATATCATCATCCTCCATCTCCATTGCCTCAGCTTCCTCCTGGGTCAGACGTTCTTTGGCCTTCTCTGCTTCTTTTTCTAAGAAAAACACACAGACACGCACGTTTAAAAAAACACATGGAGGAAAGAATGAGACCTCATAATGACATCCATCCTGGCAGTTCAGATGGAACTGGATAAAACTGTTCACACATGAAATTAAAAGCATGTTCTGTTTAATTAAATTAGTAGCGCAGTCAGCAGATCTGCTGATGTCCATGGAATATAATAAACACAAATCACATAAACTACTTTATTTTTCATAGTTCAGTGTCAGACACTAAGGATTTTAATCCAAGTATAGAATGTTCCTGCTGCAATAAACACTGCATCAATTAATGGCATGATAAATTAAAACGAGGATGATCGTTTCCATTGGCATGATTTATTGTTTTTCTCTTTTCTCTCTAAATTTCTACCAAAAACTGGATGACAAAAGTTTACAGGCTGGTGCTTTTGTCTTAGCTAGCCCTTCTTTTGGAGGACAGTTTTGCTTTCAGACGTCATAATTAATTTTATTTGTTGCTTCTGCTTATTGATTTTGGATAAACAGTTCCAGTGTTAAATGTTCATTGGAATTTAAAGCTCATCAATCTTTCAGAATAAGTTCTTGCATTATTATGCCATCACCATTATATTACTTCCAAATGGTCACAAAACAACAATATTACCATTTATTGCAATAGTTTCTGGGACAATTTATCGTCCAGCAAAACTTGCTAAACTTTTTAACAAACACAAAAATTTAAATGTCTGTTCAAAAGTAAAGCTGAACTCACAGAAGTCAGAAGTTCCTACCTTTCTCTATGAGGGCTTGTGGTTTCTCCCAGGTGGACTCCAGCGTGCGGTTGTTGTAGTAGTACGTTTTCCCATCGGCTGTCCTGTACTCCGTCCACTCAGGAAGCTGCAGCGATCCGGCTATGGACGCCGGAGCCGGCGAAAGCGTCAGCTGCGGGTGCATCATGGAAACTAAAGGCGGGCCCATACCAGGGAGCATGCCTGTTGTTGGAAAACAGACGGAAAACATTCATTTTAATTATTTTCTACAGTGAGTTATGTCTGATTTCCTAAGATGTTAATGAATATTTAGAAAACAGCATGAAAAAACCCAGCTGAATAGCTTTCATAAAACATTTTAGAAACTTTAGGGGTAGTTTGTGAATGAAAAGCAAAATACCACTTAAAGAGTATTTGTAGAATAAAATTACTACGTTTAATAACACCTTCACCATAAACAACTAATTAACAGATAACACAAACCAAATACACAAAAAAACAAACAAGTAGTGACCACACACTCACAACCATGCCACAGAAGAAGACAACCACATGATCACAACACATAGCCCGAATTAGCTGCTACAGGGCAACAACAGCTAGTGTTAATGGGACAGAGACGGCTTCTCTTCTGTCGTTTTCTCCTTTCTAAGAACAGGCTGCTCCTAACAACCAACAAATTCTCTTTAGATGCTGAACGCGGTAAATAAAAAGCAGCTTAACTGACAAGGTCAATCCCAAGGACAACACATCTTGAAGTCAAACCTTAAAAAGTTTTTTTGCGAGCACAAGGATGTTTGTTTTGAACTGCTGATGGTAGAAAAAACATGATAGCTAAACATTAATGTAGATAAGATATAAAGTTCTGATAAAACCAGAACTTTGATGAGAAATGATAACAAAGCTACACATTCTGTTTCTTTCTGTTGGAATGGCTGAAAAAAGTCACCACTGTACAGCGAATGGATGCATTCAACACCATGCTACTGGTTTTAAACGACCCCATGTTGACACCATACGATGCATGTAGATATCATTCACTACCATGCCATCTACTGTTGATCTGAGAGGCGAGCGAGCGGCTGGGTGTTTACCGTTGGCGCTGGGGCCTGCCTTTACACAGGGAGCACCTACTATCTGCACCATTGCTACACCTGCAAGAACAACGGACAAGCAAGCATGGGGATTGAACACAGCAGGAAACTGGACATCTTCTACCATGGTGTGCAAAGAGTGTGTGGCGTCCCACTTGGACAAACCGGCGTCAAAAAGGTTGGAAATCTCATATTTCTGAATTTGAGGAGATGAAATTATTTACACTAAACACTGAGGGACATCACAGCGTAGGATGCCATGTTGTCTTGTTTATAATTAAATTCATATGAAGCAACTGAAACGACTAGACGGAGCCATTTTCCACATTTTATATGAATCCCAGAAAAACCCTTGAGATCTACAGTGCCTTTCCTTATTCATGCCTCTTGCACTTTTTGTTTTCTCACACTAAAACCATGAACTTCAATGCATTTTATTTATATTTAAGTCATTGTAGTGCAGAACTGTGGAAGTTACAGTTGGTCTTAGCACTTTTCACAAATAAAAAGTTGAATACCGCAGCATTAATTACATTCAGCCCCCTGAGCCGGTACCTTTTAGAACAATACTGGGTTTTGTCTCCACCAGCTTTGCACAAAAACAGAATCTGTCTTGGTAAAACTGTCTGATCAGATGAAGAGTATTTATGAAATTTAATTTTCAATTACTGACACAAATCCTCAATTAGCTTTGACCGAAACATTCTAGTGCAATCTAAACCACAAGTGTCAAACTCAAGGCAAGCGAGCTGTTCACAGTCCTGAGATTTGCTCCATTCACATTTCCTATCCCTGCTGAAGAGAAACATTAGCACAGCATGATGCTGATTAAGATCTGAACATATGCACTTAAGCTAAGATTAAAATGCACAAATAGGTCTGTCACAATAACAAATCTGAAAATACATTCAGACAGATCAATAAACTTTAAATTAAATTTAAACAAAACAACAACAAACAAAATGGCTACTGAAGTCTCTGTTAACAAAACTGTCCTTCAGAAAAAGAGCTAGTTGAGAAAATGCAACAAGCTAAAGACTTTTGTCATCCAAATTTTAGTAAAAAAAGAAAAATAATAATAAACCATCCAAATAGAAATTATTGAGCTCGTTTTAATTTATTATACAATTAATTGATTTATTGCAACAGGTCTGCACACAAACTGACTATTTATCAATTAGCTGAACTTTGAGGGAACCTGGTTGCACGTGATTTTATTCAGCGTAGAATGGTCTAAATATGGTCAGATTTGTATCTAGTAAAACATTTTACAACCATTTGTCTTGGTGTGCTAAATAAAATACAAAGAGGTTTTTTGTTGCAATAGAAAAAGTTAAAGAGGTATGAATACAGCGCAACATTTTACTTTGAACTCTACGCTGCACTACTAGAGGCTGCTACAATAAGCCACAAAGCAACACTTGCAAACAAGACAAAAACATTTATAATTTGCCCATAAAGACCTAAAGTTAAAAATCATTAAATATGCACCACAGTTTCATTAGAACAGCAGCTTTTGAGCTGCAGGTGTCATTCTCACCTGGTAGAGGGATGTGCATGCCTGGCAAAGGCACCCGGAAAGGTGGCACCATGACGGGTGGGAAGGCAGGTATGGCTGCAGTGGGCTGGGCCACACTGTGAGGCAAGGCTGCTGGCAGCAGTGGCACAGTCTGGACCGCCGTGACAGGGGACGGCACCGTGGAAACGGTCACCACGGTGACCGGCGACACAGCAACAGTGGACGTCACAGTGGCAACAGGGGGGAGGTCTGCTACAACGGTGGCTGTGAGGTAAGAAAGACAAAAACGACAAGGCACTTTTAGCTTTGTGTTCGCTGAGGCGCTGAGCGCGAGGAACATTTGTTTACCTGCGATGGTCACAGAGGGCGAGGGGGTGGTGGTGGGGTCTGAACTCGAGGTCAGAGTGTGGGTCGGGGTAGAGGTCGGGGCCTGAGTGGGGGAGGCCGCCGCCGTGCTGGCAGCTGTGTTTCCGCTGTTGGTGCTAGCGGGTCCGGTCGCACCAGAACCTGCAGCTGTAGCCCCCGCTACCAGAAGAGGGTTGAGTTCAGACTGCTGGATGATCTTCACACCATCTGGTTTGCTCCATGATGACTCTCTGGTCCGAGCGTTGTAGTAATATGTCTGAGGAGGAAATAAGTCATCAAACAAGGTTATTTCTTTTATTGAAAAGCTTAGCAGCAATGTAGGAATCTGCTAAACCTGTTTTATTTACTCCCTCAAGTCAATTTCTCCCTCCTTTTTTGCTAAATAAATATTCCAAACACTTCAAAGTACGTATTTATGTTTTTTAAAACATTTTAAATGCTTAATAGGAAACATATTCTGGCAGCATTTTGAACATTTTATAGTCAAGATAGGGATCTACATTGTCTGGAGAAATGGACAGAAACAGGGACTTTCAATGTGTACATTTCATTTACATTGACTTTAAATGAGTAAAACTCTGTTTTACAGCAAAAGATCTCTCAATTTGTTTTCAAATTATGATTTTGTCACCAGCATTACTTCTGCAGGTTTACAAAGCAATGATCACCTCAGTAGATTACAAAAACTGAATGCATCTTTCACTGCTATTACAGAACAGGTAGATTTTAGCTTTTATTATGCAAGTTTAACCATAAAACAAATATTTTCAAGAGAATGCAGCCAAAAATGTTTGGACTAAGAATCTGTGCTTGAGTTAAGCAGTTGTCCCTTATGAATATAATTGCAATCAAGTTCTTTCCTCTAAGATAAATGAAAAAAAAATATTCTGATGGGAGTTTTCATCCTACCTTTCCCTCTGAAGTTTTGTTCTCTACCCAGATTTCCTCTGCAGGATTGAGAGTTGGGTTTCCGGATGCAGGAACAGGAGGCATCCCAGGAGGAAACAGCATCCCTGGAGGAGGCGGCAAGTTGCCAATGGGAGGGGGAAGGAAAGGAGGCCTCTGCAGAAGAAGATGCAACAATGCATTTGGCTTTCAGACTTTCTATCACAACAAAACATATATTTGTAGCAAACAGAAAACCTGCAAGAATAATTCACAGTGGCTGATGCGTCATGGACTCATTTAAAGAAAGTCTCCCTGCATTAAAGAATCAATTACTGCAAAAGCTAGAGAGATCATCAAACATGCTAAGTCATATCCTTCTCTGATGAGTGAAGTCTTCTAAAAGCTGAACTTGTTAGGTTCACAGAGAGGAAAGCACAAAAAGCATTATTCATGTCTACTCACTGTTTTTCTCATTTTGAAAATTACTACTAAAAATAATACAAACACTAAGAAAACTACACCTGTTAATTCCCTGCAACAGTTCTAATAATTTTTTACAATTGCTTTAAACTCCGAATATAAAAAGTGAAAAAGCAACCGCTGGACATTTTGGTGTAATAACTAGCATCAACTGTCCTTTCAAATAGGAAATGAATAGATTTTGCATCAACTGAATAACAAAGCGATGTGCTCCATCTGTGGCCGGATGTTGGAAAACAAAGAGCTCTCCGAACGTATAGCATGAAATCAATATGTAACATGGCGTAATACAGTTATAATGACTGTGAAATATGGCATACACAATGACAGAAAGATGTGCTAATGTTGCAGAAATATGTAAAACATTCACCTGGAGGTGAGGAGGTCCAATGGGTGGTGGCATGCCTCCGGGTGGTGGGATAGGCGGCATGTTTGGGTCAAAGGGAGGTCGGGCAAACGGGGGTCTTGGCGGCGGGCCCCTCATCATGCCAAATGGAGGCGGCGGTGGCCTTAGCAGTGGCGGAGGCCCTCGTAAAACTGGGGTCTGGGCTGGCGTAGGTGCGGGGGCAGTGGCAGGCGCAGGGCTGCGGAACCGCACTGCCTGCTGCGCCATTCTGGTCAATAAAGTAAAGGATTTTAATGTTTCAAGCTGCAGCTCTTCAATGCACAATACAAAAAAAAATTAGAGCTGCACCATACGTAGAATGCAAATGTGTGAAGGTGGTTAGCCATTTTCAGTATCAGTGAAGAATCTGAAAGATGATGTCAGAGGAAGAACAAAGGCTTCCAATAAGGAAACTTTGTTTTCTACAGATGCATGCTGGCATTTAAGCAACTTAAGCTATAAGTATTACACCAAAGCTCCTTTCTTCTATTTGTCATGTACAATTGTGTTTTAGGCAACACTGGCAGTAGTTTGAAAAATTAATTTCAATCAATTGAGCTAATGGCCCAACATCTCTTAAAGGAATACAGAAAACACTGATGTTTACAGTTAGCAATGCTTTGTACATGGATTTACTCAGTAAACAGTGCAAAACATCAATATAAAAACAGTTCAAAAAGTCAACTTCATTCTTTGTTTATTTTGAAAAATTAGTGAAATCCAGTTCTATGTGGAGCTGTTTAATGCAGACTGCTGAGATATGGTGCCCATTTAGAGATACAGGTGTACCATAAAAAACAACAAGCAAAAGTGAGATAAGGAGGTATGCTTTAATTCTTTTTCACTGGGACTTATTTATACATACCCATGTTCAATAACGTGGCTGATGCAGACATTAACTATCTTACCATAGATATTTATTTCCAAAACAAATCAATTTAGGTTCAAATATTTTTTACAATTTCTTCAAGGGAAATTACAATCAGCTAAAAATCAGTATTTATTCAGATCACTTCCGTATCTTCCCAGAATTTCTACCATGTTAAATCTGCAAACATTGCAGCAGTGCAATTCCCCATGAACCAAAAAGCCAACAATAGCCTCTAAGAATATTTTAAAATTGGTATAATATCGGTATAAACTACACATGTTTATAGTTTATACTTGTGAGTTTTTTTGTTGTATGCGTTTGTAGTAATGTAGTCTATTAACCAACACATTTATATACTAAATGCTTTCGGGTCATACTCAGATAACTCTGAACAAAAATCAATCATGTTGTGATTGTCGCCTCTTGCTAGTCAAGCTAATAGCCACCCCGTTCATTCAATATACAGAGCGGACTGCTGTTTACCTAAACATCTTACGTGATTTATCTAACAAGCTTTTAAATGTAAATATGCGACTTGTGAGAACATAAGACCGGGCTCTGGTCAAAACAGTCGTTTTAGGATTAGGAAAGTATCTGTTCCGCGTGTTATAGACGGAGAGGCGCAACATAAGGCTAGTTAGCTACAGGCTAGTTAGCTGCCGTGGCTACATTCACAAGTAAAAACGCCAAAAATCTCAGTCGTAGACATCCCCGACCAGGTGCATATAAAATCTGCATTTGTATTTAATATTACACTTTAACCATTTTGCTGTAAACTCGTATTTTTCTCATAGCTGACCTGTTGTCGTTAAACCCAAGAGTTTCGCTCTCTGTCTGGTCCGCCATTACAGGAAAGTGTAACCGCTTTCTTCCTGGAAACGCCCCCAAAAGGTAATCACACGTTTCTATTGGTTGATCGTTGCCGTCCATAACGGTCCAGTTCAAGCTGCGCGCTCTGCGATTGGACACAAATGTTCTCGCGATCCTTTAGCTAAATGTTTATTGGCCTTCTTTTATCAGTTTATCTTTGTTCAGCGTGGAGCTAAGGATTTTAAACATAGGCTGTTCTGCTAATTTTTCATGCTGTTAGTGCTGACTCTGTTGTGCATTTTAATGTACGTACATCTTAATGTAAGCATTAAACGTTTGCACAAGTCAGTTATAGTTACCAGTGAAACTTTGGTTGAAAATGCACTTCAAAATATATCCATCCTTTATCTTCGAAGTTAAGATATTTTATTTAAAAATCGAGTGACTATTGAATGACGTGCCCTAAAGTCATTCAGTGACCCTTCAGTATTTCTCCTTAAAAATATAAAAGAAAAAAAATTCAAGATTCAGGAAATTTGAGCATGTATAGTAAGAAATTTTGAAATAAAAAGTGTATGCACCATGTATTAGTGAACATTTTATTTAAAAACATGAAATCAGCTATCACCTGGAGGCTGGCTTATAAACTCTCCACATTGTTTAGTCTTGGTGAGAGGTGACATCAGCCAACACTGAAATTATGTTGAGCCAATGATGACTTCTTAGATAAAATCAGCTGAATAATAACGCTGCACTGAATAACCATCAAAGACAAATGGCCTCAAAGCTCCACCGTGCCAGTAACTTTGGTCGAGGTTTTCCTCCTCCATCCAGCTTCTGGCAAATCCGGGCCTATAAAAGCATTTTAAAAATAAATTTAAATCTTTGTGATTTATTGACTGTCAAGTATCTAAATACATTGAAAACAAGATGTGTAAAATATGGCAATCAGAAACTTTACACCGAACCTTAAACTCTGGCTCTGGCCCATATGGTACATGGTTGCTTGATGATGGGGGTTAAAGGGCAAATAGGGATTGCAGGAGACTGGTTGAGGCACAGGAGATGGACCAAATAGAATTGGGTCCAGAAACCTGGGTTGACCTGAAGGCATACTTTGTGAGCCAATACAGTGAATATTTGAGTCCTGCTGTTGTCCTGATGTTTGGTCATATTTCCCTTCAAAAGCTTGCTTTCTGTCTTTTCTCTTCCGGGGGCGATACTCGTAATCTGGTACCACAGTCAGAGCCAACATGAGTTATAATCAAAAGTAACGTCATCAAATGTCTTCCACAGAATACTTGACTAGAAGATGAAGTGATTGTACAGTCAATAATTAACATAAGCTTTTCAAATCCACTGTCGGACAGACATGTAATGTTCATACCAGGGAAGTGCAGTTTGTGCATCTTCTTCAGCTTGTCAGCTGCTTTAAAGTAGGGCCTCTTCTGTTCCTCACTGAGCTTATACCACTCATTTCCAAGCTGAACACTGATGTCATTGCTGGTTCTTCCTGGAAAGGCTTTTTGCATGGCCTCTCTGTGGACGCGAGCCCACACTAGAAAAGCGTTCATTGGCCGTTTGACCCGTCCGTTCTCTTGGATAAACTGGTTAGGTTTGAAATCTGAGGAAAAGATTTTAGGTATTTACATCCAATCACAGTATTGCAGTTAGATCCACTTTAAAAAACTCTAACACACAATCCTACCGTGTTTCCCCGAAAGTAAGACAGTGTCTTACTTTCTTTTTATCCCCAAAAGCCCCACTATGTCTTACTTTCGGGGTATGTCTTATATTGGAAAAAAATTGTCGAATCTTTTGTTTTAACCATAAAATTAACATTTATTAACAACCTGAACAGTATTGTATTCACCACAAAACAGTTTTATAAAAGACGCGAGGAGGTGGCAGACGCGGCGACGTATGGAGAGGGGGACGGTGCGGACGTGGGCAGGAGGCGGCGCACAGCTAGATGAGAGGTGTTTCCCCGAAAAGTAAGACACATGTCTTACTTTCGGGGTACGGCTTATATTAGCCGACCCCCCTGAAACCTCCGATATGTCTTACAATCGGGGGTGTCTTAATATCGGGGAAACATGGTAACAGTGGCTAATTATACAACCACAATTTTATAAGCACTATTACATCCCACCTGTGTTAAAATGGCAGGTTTATGTGATGAAAAAAATTAGAGCACCATAAATCATTCAGAACTTTTCCCTCATTTATTGACATGTATTACTTAACTAAAAAAAGCAAACAAATCTTATTTACATCCTGAAACAAACTCTTTGTTGAACCACCTTCTGAATTAATGCCAACATTTAGTCTCCTAGGGCGCACATCTACCATCAATTACAGAGATTCAGATCAACTTAAACAAAGATTAGCTGTCCAAGCAGGATTTTCAGAATTTTTTCTTCTTTGCATCTTTTAGCTAAAACATTGGTTAGCAAAAAATGACCATCTACCACTTTATCATTCGTTTTTACTTCACAAAACCTGACATTTTAATCAGAGTAAGATACATTTCTTATATCCACTGTATCACATTAGCATGTAAATTAGCATTAATATTATTACTATTATTATTACTATTGTTACCTATCTCTGATGGTGGAATGACAAAACTGGTGTTTTGACCGTCTGCTCCTGGACTGACAGATGGATCAGAAGGGCATCCTGAAGGTGAGGTCAGCAGTTCTCCCATTTGCAACATACTGAATTTTTTGCTGTAAAGGAAAGAACTTCTTATGTTAACAGTTTTCATTTATTGTCACAATTTGTGGGAACGGATATGACAATCTTTCATCCTCCTTATCTCAGAGCAGCTTCTGTTCTTAACAGTGTGTAGAAGTGGAGACTGAAGATTCAGTCTGGACCCAGATATTTCAAATACTACTCACCTAAAATATTATCTGGTAAAATGTTATCTGGGTAGAAAAAAAACCCTTAAACGACTGGAGCTGGGTAGCTGCTTTGTTTTCCGCTGAAGAAGCTACTGAGTGTCACATTCTGGTCCTTCCTGATCCAGGTCTCTGTTTGGTAGACAGCATTTGTGGTCGTTTTCCTTTTTAGATTGTCTGGAAAGTTTAGATCTCCTAGCAGTAACCGTGACCTCTTTGAAGTGTTTGGATTAGTTTTTCTTTAAATTGTGAAAATGTAAACAAAATATTTTTAACTTAGTTGCCATGGCGAGCGAGTTATTCAAACATTGCTAGAGTAACTTGTAACTTTAATCGCAAAATATGTTTTGTTTTTTTTAAGGTCTTGGCTAAAGTTAAGGAAATGTATCTAACACCCACACCCAACAATGTTTAAACCAAGTCTGATTAGTTTTCACCCTTTATAGAAGTAATTTGTCTTTTCTTATAAATTAAAAATACATAATGGATCAAAGAGGGGCAGCATCAGTTACATTTCTTGATCCAAAAGTTGCAGGATTAGCTACAATCTGCCTGCCTGCATTCAGTGTCCATGGTAACCAGCTGTTGCTTTTTTATTTATAGTTCTCATGTGATGTCACATTGTTGGGATCTTTACCTTTGACAGCAGTCATTGTGGTAGGTATCGGTAGCTAACTGTTATGACAGTTGATACGGGGTTGCTATGACGACAATAAACAAGCTACGAGCTTAGAACTAGCTATAGCCACGTTCCTGTCTAATTTATAAACATTTTAAGTTCATTAAAACTGTTACTTGACTACAATTTCTGAGTACTCTCTCCAACTCTGTAAATATCCATACGGTGATATTGACTGCAGTACTTACTGGCGAGCTAGCAAAATTAGCTTTGTAGACTTATTTACGAAGCTAAAACATGCAGCAAAATGTATGTTACTACTATTCTCACTCCAACACTCTGATACTTTTTCATGGATATTTCTCTTGCACATTGGTCAAGAGTGTCAATATACTTTTTGTTAGTGACAAAGCCATGGTTCATCTATGCTTTGCGCTGCTCTTGCCTAACAAGATGGCGGTTCAGTGGCGCGGATGACCTCTGATTCACTTATGAGAGCTATAGGTGAGTTACCTTTGTGCAGCCTCTTTCTGATTGGCACGCAGTTTCACATCAACAGTAATAAAAGCCTGCAGTAGGTACCATGACGAAATTTTAGGGTGTTATGAAATTCCTTTTAAAATATTGCGTTCTGCTTTTGAGGTGAACCTGCTTGGGCGGTCAGACCTGGGCATGTTGGTAGATGTTTTGAATATTCTCCACTTGTAGGTTATTTTCCATTCAGTGAAAATGGCAGATATTAAAGAGCTCTTTGAATCCGTTACCAAACTCAGCTACTACAATCAGCTTTTTTAAGGGCTCAGAATGCTCCTTGAACCTCACCATGGTGTTCACCAGATTTTCTTTCTCCCCTTAAATTAACCAGTAAAAACCCACTGAGATCCAGATCTCATTTGCAAGAGGGATCTGGGAAGAAATCTGCAACACATAACGTGATTACACAAAAGTAAAACAAATTAAACTATGTACAAGTTAAAACAAATTACAAAACACTGAATACATTACATAAGGATTGACACTTGATGTGATGCAACCTATTTTAAGTCTTACATTTTATAGAACATTTGAAAATGTTTTTTTTTAATTGTTTGTTACTTCAATTTGTCAGTATTGTTAAAATTACTGTTAAGAATGTAAATAAGAAATAAAATACATAAACAAAAATATGAAACCCAACTGTTTAATGTTATAATTTAATTTATTGTTTAATGAAGTACAGAAAATATACAGCAATCAAATCAAAAGATCTGTGTTGAAGGAAAATGAAAAAAAAAACATGATTCAAGTAAACTAAATCATTTCAAATGCAGTTTTATTTGATCATAACCTTACAACTAATAAAATATTAAACTAAAACCTATGGAATTATAATTCTGAGAGTAACAAAATAAAGATTTGGTCATTTGGAGGGCAGCGCCTCAGAAAATGACAAGAGGCTCTGCTTAGCTGTGTTTGTACATCAAACAGAAGAAACTTAGACCCATACATAAAGTCACAAACGGCCGTTATCCATTTCTCACACAAATGTCACCCCAAACCATTTGGATTGAACTCCAGCATATTTAATCTGAATCAAATGTCGAGGAGCGTCTTCTCTAACCAATGGGTTATGAAGTATAGGTGAAAAATGATTCCAACTCAAGGTACAATGTTAGAGGTATTCCCAGAATCCACTGTAAACGTGTAAGTAAAGTTACAACTTTTTTTTTTTTTTTGAGTAATTCTTTCCACCAAAGTTGGTAGGAAAATACTTCTGTACCTCAATGCATAAAAACGGTTTGTATGCAAAAAAGTTAGAGACGCTAATGAATGTAGGTGAGTCAGAAAGCAACACTGAATAGTTTACTGAGATCTGTGAAGTCACGTGGACAAGTTGCATAAATAGAAAATAATCAGTAGCACTCTGAATAAAATACTGACTGGCCCTTTATGTGGTAAATGCATTCAGAAAGTCAAACGGAAGAATCATTCAGTACTACTTCTCCAAATATTATAATGCAACAAGCCGATTAAAAATAAAATGTTAGACTAAACCAAAAGAGAAAAAGGAAACGGGCTTCTCTGAGTTCAGATGTTAATTTGTATTTCCCCATCCATCATCCATCAAGCACAATGCAGGTTACTAGTTTTTAAGGAGACTCATTCTGCCCCCTGCTGGCGGTCCAGCAAAAGCCCCTTTCAGACAGGAACAGTAGAAATTTACTTTAATCTGGCAAAACTCAAGCAGGAAAAATCCTCCTGCTGGTTTTAGATTCCATCATCATTTTAATAATCGAAAGCATCGCTAAAATTTTAATTAGTGGTTTTCTTTACAACAATAAGATGCAGGATCTAAATAATTTTCCCTTCAGCACACAGGTTTTAAAACAGCTTAGGGACTGCTGCTAAAGTTTCTGCTTTCAGACTATTTCTTGATCTAGTTTATGGCTGAGTTAAGAGCAAACTGTAAATTAACTTTATAATTCACTAATTCATATCTTTTGTAGTTTAGACCAAAATACTTTGTAGTGGTATGTAGAAGATAGAAAGTCAAATGGTTTTCAGGTTCAGCTTGGTGAAGGAGTGAATGTAGTAATTATAGGTGTTGATAATTTCAGCCCTTCACCATTTCTGACCTTTGTAGTTGTCAAGTCACCCACAAAATATTCACTTTGAAAGCTGCCAATTATATGTAATTTTCATGACCTACAGTGAAGAAATCTGTTCACATAACTCCAATGAAGCAATACGTACCAACAGGAGATCGATTATGACCCAAATTAGTTAATTTGGTTAAACCAGAGGTCATAATTTGTCTTAATGTAGCAAAAAAATAAATCCGAATTGAGTTTGACACCAAGTTTTCAGACAATATCCAAATTAACTAAATTATTTCTAATAATTGAGGATTTTAATGACTTATGTCTTTACTACAGTGAAAGCTAAGTGGAGTACTCAGGTAAACAATGGTTTGTTTACAGGTACAAATGGATGTAGGCACCAAACGACTTGTTACTTTTTGACCTGCAAACACCGATGGCCAATCTTACATGACTAGCTCATATTAACACATCAGTATGAATGAAGCTGTTTGTTGTGAAACAACAGCAAATGATTCATGTCTGAAAAGGGCTTTGCAAAGTCGGAATATAAATGGAATGGCTTAAATTTTATAATTAAATTTGGATTTTAAAAAAATTACCTTCTCATGTACAATGCAAAATTAAGGCCTCAGTGCCATTTTAGCTAAACTGAATTTTTTTGTGCAGAAAAAACTAAACGATGGAGGATAACATATGGTTTTATAAAAACTCGTGAAGACAATGATTTTTCCAGTAAAGGGAAGTAATGATGGTTATGTACCGACACGTTCGCTCCACCTCTGCTTTCTTCTGCGGCGAATCGGTGGGAACCGATGGCAAAGAGTCACCGGCGCCAGCTCACCAAAGCCCAGAGGCAGACAGTGAAACATGCAAGGTTTGTCTTCAAGTACAGCAAAGTCCTTCTGCAGTTCGCTTACTCGCAGTTTCACACATTCATGCTCACTCACTCATTCACAAACACACACACTTGACTGCAAACCTTCATTTCCCAAAGCTGCCAAAGTTAGCGAAGGCATCTTGTTTGGGTGGGACCACGGCGGGGCTGATGGAGTGGCTCAGGCCCATTCCCACTCCTGGCACCCCCATACCTGCCATGCCACCCATCATCACCGGGGTGGCCATGCCCATATTCATGCTCATGTTCATTCCCATCATCCCTGGGTTCACAGGAATTCCACTCTGCAGGCCGGTGGCCATCAAAGGTGGCATGCCCACGCCCAGGGGAGCAGGCATGCCCATCGCCATGGCGCCGCCGGCCATGATGGGGTTGGCTGGCGGCCTGATGGGAGCCACATGAGGTGGTGAGCTGAGGGTTAGTCCTCCAAAACTCTGAGCCAACAGGCTGACCGGAGGCACTCCTGTGCAAAACACACACACACACACACACACACACACACACACACACACACACACACACACACACACACACACACACACACACACACACATTTACAAATCTGATTCTACGTTGTTTATGGATTACTGTGTGTATATTTCCTTTGAATATTTTGAAGAGCTTACAGAGGTAATCCAGTGCCTTGCAAAAGTATTCATACATCTTGACCCTTTTCATAGTTGAACATGGCACAACCACAAAATATATGTATTTTGTGAGACAGACCAATAAAAATAAGTAAGAAACGAGAACACTCTAAAAGTACTTGGACATTGTTTAAAAATAACAATTTCATCATTTGTCGCAATAACTTCTGGGACAGTTTATCGTCCAGAAGAATTTATTTTGATGTGTCTAACTTTACCATTATGTGCTACATTATGTTAATTAATCACAAAGTTAAAATCCCAATAAAATACCCTGAAGTTTGAGGTTTTCAACATGTGAAAAGGTTCAAGGTGTATAAAAACTTTTGCAAAGCACTATAATAAGTTTCAGAAAGTCCAATTTGTTTGTGTTTAACAGATAAAAAGCTCAGTAAAGGCGTTACCTTGTTGCTGGATTATATTGTTCAGAGTTGGTGGTGTCTTTGTGTGGTTGAGTCCGGCTGACAGGAAGTCCAGGCTGATATTGACGGACGGGTCAGACCAAGTTGACCCTAACGACCCCTGACTTCCAATTCCAGCCTTTTGCTGCGATCCTATTGGCTGCTGGGACACCATGCCCACCAAATTCTGAAACAAATTTGTCTGATTTATTCCTGGGTTATGGTTTTTATTAAAAGGTGAGAGATGAGCTTAGAGGTGCAGCAACAAAATGATACTGTGTAGCAGCAAATGTTTTGAGTAAATACCTTTTGCCAATACAAGTCCTAATTCTAAATTTTAGGTCTAGAATAATCTACAAGGTGCACTTAATTTTATTTAAATAAAGGTACGCCTTACATATTGTGGAGTAAAACAGGCCCCTCTCGTGAATTAATGTGGATTAATTTTGGTTGTGCTTACTGACCTTGAAGTGATTTTGTGTGGCACACGGCGCTGACGGCGCTCTGTCAAAACGTTTTACTTTACATTACGGCTGCCGTCGTCAGGAGTGTCGCGGAGTAATACGCAATGTGCTTTGACTGACTGACTTATCTGACTGTTTTGTTTCGTTTAATGCGCCTTGTAGTCTGGTGTGGTTTATATACGAAAAAGATCAAAAATAGATGATTATGTAATAGTGCGCTCTATAGTGCGGAAAATACGTTAGACTATTTTTTTCAACAATATTAGCCCTCAATAATGTAACATTTTTTCAAAATGCTTAACAAATTCATATTTCCTTTGATACCTGTTGAGAGCGGGAGTGTGGCATCGTAGGCATGGCAACGGATCCTCCCGGCGTCACCCCGCCAAGAGAGAAGGTCATGCTCTGGGAAGCGCTGAGCGTCGTGTGTGGATTGGTTGGCTGATGGTTGACTCCGCTCATCAGGTCAAACAGCTCAGCAGATGGGGGGGCAGAGGACGGGTTTGAAGTCGGCGCCGGCGGCGGTGACGGTCCGCTGCCAAACAGGTCGGTAACCGGCTGCGAAGGACCGGAGCTAGATGGAGCAGGAGGATTTCCTGAAAAGGAGCTCCAGTCCCCAAAGTCCCCGTTTCCATTGGAAGAGGCAGCAGCTGGTCAAAAAAAAAGTAATGGTTAAGTAATACCAGAGCAGGGTAGTAACTGGTTACTTTTACTCAATTACATTTACTTGAACAGCGTTTTTGAAAAAAAATGCACTTTTAGGAGTATTTTTACTACGCTGTACTTTTTACTTGAGTCGCTTCTCTTACTTGAGTAAAATTTCTGGATTCTCTAACCGCTGAATGAAAAACAAACATGTTTTAACCAAAAATTGACCAGACACAGACACACAGCTGCAGTTTTGTTAAAGTTTCATACGTTTTTTATTGAAAGAAACTGATTTCGGTTTGTTACTTTTTGTTACTTATATGAATTATTTTAATTTTGTTCCTTAAAATACCAAAATTTCCACTTAACTTTACATTTTGTTTTATCTGACGATGTAATTTTTAAATTAGAAATTGATAATTTGATCAGTTACTCAGTACTTCAGTAGACTTTTTACTAAATACTTTTCTGCTGTTAGTTGAGTAATTTCTTCGAAGGCTACTTTTTACTTGAGTAAAAAATATATTGAAGTATTGCTACTCTTACTTGAGTGTAATTTTTGGGTTCTCTGCCCACCTCTGAGTAATACGAAGTAATTTGGCCTCTCACAGGTAAAAACATCAATAATTAACTGTAATAAAGATGAAAGGAAGGAAAATTTAAAAAAAGAATAAGGAAGAAACAACAACATTCAGACAACAGAATAGGAAATAATGTCTGTAAATTTTCTATTTTCTTTTTATATCCAGACCTGGGAAATCCTTGGATTAAATTCAATACTCACTCAGACTGTGCTTGTTTCTAAGCCTAATGGATTCACTTAGACACAGGTAGACAACCTGCATAAACTGATATATTTCTTAAATTTGTATTTTATGTCTTAAAATGTGTGATTGTGAACTAATCCTCTTTATTTTGAGGGCATGATGAAGGTCTTAAAGGAGCAGTGAGGGGAGGCGTTTACCAGTGGAGGTGGGGAGGCTGGCAGAGGCTGCAGGTGAGGAGAAGTCAGCAAAGCCCCCTATGAGGTCTGAAGTCCCTGCTGGGTGAGTGAAGACAAACACAAACTTACCACAGGACACAGAAGTTGTCATGAGGTGTGGTTTGTGGTGGTGAGAGAGAACGCCGACGACCCAGGTTGTGATGAAGATGATGAATTTAATAATGAATGTGGCTCAAAACAGTCCAGATCAGGCAGCACGGCAGAGACAATA
This sequence comes from Poecilia mexicana, assembly GCF_051168715.1. Classification (NCBI taxonomy): domain Eukaryota; kingdom Metazoa; phylum Chordata; class Actinopteri; order Cyprinodontiformes; family Poeciliidae; genus Poecilia; species Poecilia mexicana. Next base: position 8,767,261 of record NW_028263383.1, on the reverse strand, counting down.
GCACACAGCTAAATACCGGTAGCGACTGAAAAACTGAGGACTGAATAAGAGAGCTAACCAACACAGGACTTTACAGTAAGACTGTGATGGCACGCAGACAGACGACAAATGACATACGAGGTTCCGACAAGAGACAAAAACAACAGGTGGGACTAAATACACATAGAGGCTAATCAAGGAATGAGACACACCTGGGAAGGAATCAACAGGGAAGACGCAGAAACAACAGAGACTCAGGACAGAAACTGAACACAGAAATACCTTAAAATAAATACACAGAAACACGGATCATGACAGAAGTGTGTTTGGACAGCGTAGGAGAGGAATGTGTGTGTGTTTACCTGCCGCTGTGCTCTCGTTGTTTGAAGGGTCAATCACCAGCAGGTCAGCCAGTCCACTGCTGGAAGTCTGCTTCGCCGACGACTGAGGAGTAAGACGTAGCAATTAAACCTTCAAAGGTGAAGATGACTGTCACCGTAGAAACGGTGTGTACCTTTTCTTCTGGGCTCTTGTCTCCGGTGTAGTGCGCCGCAGCCCCCAGGTCCAGCGTCTTGCTGCTCGCCGCCCCGCTGCGTTTCCTCGTGGTGGTGGTCGTGGTTTCTGTCGCTTGTGTGATCTGGATGCTCTTCGTCGTGACCGTTTCCTCCTCGTCTTTAAATTCGATCGTCTCCTGCCTCCCGTTTCTTGATCCTCTCTCCTCCTCGTTGTCACTATGGCAACCAGATAAGGGACGCATCAGAGCTCAGGGGATTATGCAAAGGTTGATCTGCTGTGTCTTTGTGGAAGTCTGAAGGGTTCGGATCTCTGTTTAACTGGTTTTCTCTGTTATTAATCTCCTTAAAACAGAGATTAAATATATTTGTACGTCTGTTGTGCAGCATGGTTTATGCACTTTTAGCAAAACACAACATATCATCCCACAAGGGTTTGAAGGATTTTAGCCAAGTCTGGTGTCTGCGTTGTGATCCTACGTATCAGCCCAGATATATAATAAGTGCAACATATTATAATATTGCTTCTTCAGTGTTACTGTAGGCCTATTGAACGTCTCCTTTACTAGTTTTTATATTGTCTTTGTATTAATGTTGAAGAAATCTAACATTGTTGTTGCAATTTATACTGTGCACTGTTTTAGATCCTTCTCCTGACTGATACGCTGGAACAATGAGATCTTTTGGATCCTCAGAAAAAGTCTGCAGGGACAGGTGAGCTGCAGAAAACTAAATGCTTAAACTGAATTAAAATTTACTTCAGTTAACTGCTAGTTTGAATTTTGCAACGTTTTTCCACCCCATATATTTTTGATTTTAAGTTGATCCACAGTGGATCCACATGAAGGAAGTAATTTGAATATGACTCATGATCGTTCCTGCTGTCGGAGTGTGTGTCGGTTTACCTGATCCGGTCAGGCGAGTCGTCTCGCTCCTTCTTTCTGAACTTGTTCAGTGTGTCGTCGATGGTGCTGCCTATCTTGTCACTGATCTCTCCGAGCTTCTCGCTGAAAGGGAAAGCTCCTCTGCTCTTGTCCCAGTCCTCATCCCACTTATTACGATCCAATTCGTTCGCTGGAAGAAAAAAAGATCAAAAACAGAGATTCAGCATAAACAAATCTGGCTGTTTAAACCCTTATTTTAACTACATATTTTTTATACCATAAATAATTTAAAATATAACAGCAATAAAGAGGTCAGAGCTGCAAAAAGTGATTAAATATTTTCTCCAAGTTTGTCTCTGAAGCCTTAAATGTTATAGGTAATGGCAAATACCTTTGCAGAAAACAAAAGGTCAGAAACATTCTTCAATGATTTTCCATTTTTAGCAGTTACCAACCTAATTTTACATTTGAAAATAATAAACCGGTGCAGTAATTTACTCGCTTATAGTATTACGCCTTTAGAGATTTAAAGCATGCTACATTTGCTGTAGAAAATATATTTCTGAGGTTCTCCAGGAGGGATTGTATTTTCATTTTAATCCACTCAAGCTGTCAGACGAACGCTGTGAGCTACTTACAGTTCTTAAAGCTGCCACCTCCACCGCCCATACTGTCAGAGGAGACTCCAATATATTTATCCTTGTTCTTCTTTGCTTTCTTTCTCTCCTCTCTGAGTCTGTCATCATCCTGGATGAACTCCACCATCTCCTTCACCTTCTGACGCACGTTTATTCCTTGATCCTTCCCATTCTCATCTGCAGATGAACCCAACAGATACAGTCACTGATACAAACCTATAAAACCATTTATTGCTTTTTATTCAAAGACAAAACACAGGGTTTCCTTCAGAAAAAAAAAAAAAAGCCTGGCGGGCCACCAGACTTTACTTGTGCCCCCAGCAGGCTAAGAACTGCTTATTTTTTAAGTCTTTTTAAAATGTTTGCAATTTTTAAGACTTTATAGTTGGTTTTCAGGTATTAATCTCCCAATTTGTCAATAACATAATTATCAAGTGATATTTTCAAATGTCGGCGCTGCACAGTGGTGCAGTTGGTAGAGCTGTTGCCTTGCAGTAAGAAGGTTCTGGGTTTGATTCCCAGTCTGGGGTCTTTCTGCATGGAGTTTGCATGTTCTCTCTGGGTACTCTGGCTTCCTCCCACAGTCCAAAAACATGACTGTCAGGTTAATTGGTCTCTCTGGTTGTGTGTCCTGTGTGTCTCTGTGTTGCCCTGCGAGAGACTGGCAACCTGTCCAGGCTGTACCCCGCCTCTTGCCTGAAACGTTCGCTGGAGAGGCACCAGCAACCTTCCTGACCCCACTAGGGACAGACGATGGATGGATTTTCAAATTTCCTGTTAACTTTAAACATTTTTTAACTCTAAAACACAACAAGTCACTAGATGAAATACCGCCCTAGCGCCCAACCATCGGGCTTACCGAGTATTCTGGGGGAAACCTTGAAATATCTTAATCCAAATGCTTGGATAAATGCTAGTATTGAATTTTCAACACAAGATAAGCAAAAAGAAAAGTTTAAAAATTGCAAAGAGAGAGACTCACCGATAAAATGATAGTTTTCTAGAGATCGCAGGTCATAGATGTGTTCTCTGGCGCTGGTGACGACTCTCTCAGAGCCGTTCCTGATCAGGTAGGCAAGCAAGAGTAAGGCCTGGAGGAGAGACGCGGATATTAGAAAGACGAAGAGAGAAGCAACCCGGATTCACGGCTTGGCTGATTTTGGCTGCCACTGCTCAGGTGTGTAAAGCAGTGGCAGCATTATGAAGCATAACTTCATAAGTTGTAATGCTTTATCTTTGATCCTTTAAACTGCTTGCTAAAACATTTAAGCAGTTTCTCTTTGCTAAGATACAATTAATACATACAATGAATTTAGCCTTGAAGTTGATGGACTCTGCAGTGTGTTAGAAAGAAAAGACAAACTGAGGCTTGCAGCTGCGCAGAAGCGTGCAGAAATTCAAACTGCTCAAACGGGCAGGTTGGTGGTCCAGAACCAAACGTGGAGAAGCAGCATTCAGCTTCTATGCACCACAAATCTGGAACAAACTTCTAGAAAACTGCAGGCTGAAACACTGAGTTCCTTTAAATCAAGGCTAAATATTATATTGGATGTATATTTGCCTGATGGTTCTGATGATGGCATTTGTAATGTTTATTGCTTGTTTCATAAATTATTACTGTATTATGTTTTTATGCAGTGAAGCACTTTGCACTGCCTTGTTGCTGAAATGCTACACAGACAAACTTGACTTGAGAGACAGAGGTTTCATTTTTCCAACCGTCAAAAAGTAATTTTACATTATTCCTCTGAGCTCAGTGATCATTTCATAGTGATATGTTAAAAAAACAGGAGCTGGTTAAAAATTTAATGCAAGAAGCCTCGCTTACAGAGCTGCAACATTTCGTGTCGCTGATGAAATTATGTTTCTCTTCTTCACTGCAAGTGATGGACGTACAGAACCAGTGAGAGAAATTCTGCAGGTTTTTCAAAACACATGATGACACACCTGCTGTAGTAGTTTTGTTTAAAAAAAAGTTGAAGTAATAAGAATGAAGTAAGGTCAGAATTGCCTTCACAAGAAAATGAGGCTTTTCAAACTGACGTAATCCAGAAATGTTTGAACAGCTTATAATAGATATAATTTGGTTTTAGATCAGTGTTGCTCCGTCTGCAACTCAAAATGCAAGAAAACATTTCATTTCTGGAACAGGATGCAGAGCGGTCCCGCAAAAAAGATTGTAAAATAGCCTCTCAACCACAAGCAGGGGGAACCAGCTCAACACCGACTGCAAACCGTCAAATGCAATAAAAAAAAGTTATTCATAACATCAACAACACATGAGACCCAATCAAGATCCTGGGATGCGACACACAAATGTAAAAAGAAAACTCAACCTAAAAAAATGAAATACAGACAGAAGGAAACTGGGCCTGGTCACGGTCCCTCACGTGAAAAACATGGGAAGAAGCCATATGTAGGCCTGACGTCAAGCAAAGAGACCTCTAACCCTGCTTCAATAAACCCAGAGCAGACTTCAGGGAACACAGACACGATGTGTGGCAGTCCTACCTTGTACACTCTTCTCCAGTTCTTCTTATTATCCTTCAGCATCCTCGTCCACAGCATGTTCATCACCTCTGGGAACTGCTCATACATAAACGTAGCTCTATAAACACACACACACATTTATGGTCATTCTGCTGGCATCCATGAGTAAAACAGATCACATCTCATGACTGTGTGTATGTGTGTGTGTGCGTGCGTGCGTGCGTGTGTGTGCGTGTGTGTGTGTGTGTGTTGTTACACCTACTTGGCTATCTCTCCCATTAGCTGTCCAGAAGGCCCCCAGGGGTCATCGTTGGTAGCTTCTCTAACCTTAGACTCTATCTCTGAGTAGTTCATCACCACATTAGTGCTGTTGACACAAACATTTATACCTGTTAACATCACCAGTGTGACTATAAAACTTGTATGCATCACATCTTATTTTGTCTTAACATGGAAAGATAAGCAAAAAAAACTTCAACAGACTGAGCAGAAGAACGAGCAAAAACCTGAATTTGTACTTATTTCATGTTATTTTACTGTGAAGCACCTTGCAATTTTCATCTATACAAATAAAAATTATCTACTAGCTAATTACAACAACTCATTCAGAACACAAAACCACAAATAAGCTTTAGCGTTTTGTCTGAGGACTGGCAGAATCCTGCTTCGCTGAATAACAAATACACTTTGGAAAATCCTTTGTGCTGCTGAACTCTTTATCAGATAACAGATGTGGGCAAAGAGGCAGAAGCTTTCTGAGGCACAAAGAGGGAAAAGAGCAAGTCTGTACATCAAAGGGAGGTGAACACAGGTATGTTGTTTCCTGTCTTCTTTGTTCCTGTACTTCACTTTCTACTCTCTGTTTTCCTGTACATACAATGCCAATCTCTTCATACCCAACGCTTATTCAGGTAACAATTTAGTCCGAGAATCATCAGTTTAAAATAACTCCTGTCATTTCTCTTTCAGTGCTTGTTCACAGTAAGCAGTCCCTTTCTTTTCCTGCCTTACTCCCCATCTCTTTGTTCTCTGAAACCTGCCAAACTCACAGCAAGAGAAAACCAACAATGATCAATGATTTATCCCAGGCAGCAGCCACTTTTAACTGTGTTATAATCAGCCATCGCAGAAAGCAGAAAGCTTTATATTAGCGTGACTCTTAATATGCTGGAAAAGAAATGCCTCTGCTGCCAGTTCTATGGAGGCAGATCAATAATGGAGTGTATTCATCATGCTCAGCCAGCCACAACCAACAGCTGATGGAAGCTGTTGTCTGTTACTCCATTTCAAGCCCCGTGCTGCTTCATCTACTCCCTCGTCTGTATTCTTCCTTCTCTGGTCTTAATGTTAACTCCACTTAATACTTTTTGTCTTTATTTTCAGTTGCAAGTAGGCCAGTCAAGATGACTGATTCTGCTGGATGATAAATTGTCCCAAACGTTATTGCAATAAATGATAATATTGTTGTTTTGAGAACATTTTCCAAGTCATAAAATGGTGATGGCATAATAACGCAAGAACACATTCTCAAAAGATTAACAAACAACATTTTAAATACCCCAAATAAATAAACAAAACAACAAATAAAATGAATTATGAAGCTAAAGAAAACTGTCCTTCAAACAAAACCAATGCACCATGCTGAAAACCTTTGCCACCCAGGTTTTGGTAGAGAGAGAAAAACAATAAATCATCCAAAAGGAAATTATCATGCGATTGATTTATTGCTTATTGCAGCATGCAATACTTTGTGGCTTTATAAAAAAATATTTGTTGTTGTAGCATCACAATGACATGTATTCTTGATATTGTGCAGTAATGTATTTATACTTCCTTATGGGTCCATTATCAAAACATTATAATAATCCTCCGTAAACTCTGTCAGTTAGCATTGCAGCTTCGCAGAAATATGTTATAAATCTACAAACATGGATGGAAATAAACTTTACAAAATTACGCAGAAGAAATGTGGATGTATTTGGACTCCAAACCTAGTTTAAAGATGTACTACTTATTGTTATTAGTCTTAATGTCACTCTTTTACACTAGCTAGAGCAGTAAGAGTCACAAACTAAATGTCAGTAGGCATCCCCATATCCTGAATCAGAAACAGAGTTGAAGAAACCTCATTAGTGGTTGCACCTACACTTTTGGGTTAGTTTTGATTTTACTCAGCCAAAGTCAATGCATGCAGTTGCAGGAACAAAGAGTACAAGAAGATTTTCTTCCTCCTGCATGGCTACACTGTAATAACTACATTCATAAACCTACATCACAGAGGCATAAAAACACAATGCATGTGTTTAGAAGCACACATGTCCTACTAAAGTATGTGTTTCTTTGCCAGCATGCTACATTGCTGTGGGCCTCATCGGGATAATGTGAATGTTGAGAATACAACATGCTTAGCTGGTTATATGTCCGTCATTATCAATCAGCCTCCTTCCTGTTGGAGGTGTGCAATGTGCTGGGCGGACATGGAGATGGTGAGCATCACCGGGGTGGGACAGCTAGGCTGTTAGTCTGCTGCAGCAGCACTCTGAGGGATAACAACACCTGACCTGCTTATAGCCGAATTAGCTAACTGAAAGCCACAAACACATTCTCACTTTACAATGATGCCATAAGAGATAACGATGAAAACGCGTCGACATATTAATTCATGGGACAAGGCTGGCAGTTTGCCAAGTGGTCAAAGCTAACAGCTGAAGGCCCGTATTCTTTCCTCCATCAGCGATAAAAGTTAATGATGCTGCCCGGTGAGAGCTGCTCAATCACCGGTTAGCTCACGGGCCACTTAGCGGGTTAGCTCTGCGCCTCCATCTCGGTTGGTACTCACGCTTTGTCCACCAGCTCCCTGACTTTCCACATGTTCAGCATCTCCGCACGGACCTGCGGGCTCCCCACCTCGATACTGCGCCGCCCCCGTGTCTCGACACCCCGCAACCCAGAGGTGGAATCCCGGTAACTGACGAGAAAAACGCTCCGCTCCGCTCCGCTCCCTGATCGGATCTGATCTGAACAGCGACCGCTGCGGGTAACGGACCGCGCACAGTTGCTACGGAAACGGCCTCTGTCTACGTCACTGCAGCGTCAAGATGTACGCTCCGTTCCCAGACTGAAGATGCAGTTTATTAGGGATCAATAGTCCCTCTGGCTTTATATCAGGGTAATCCACACCATTGTCTTCAATTTCAGGAAGATTGTCCTGAAATTAAAGGAAAATCTTCCTTTTATTTATGACAATAACAATAGAACAGTTGTTATTGTCATATTATTGTTTTTCTTCAAGTCTATTTTATATTTTGAGAATGTTCTACTCCAAGCAATTACAAATTACACAAATTTTGTTTATAATAAGCAGTAGTGGTTTTGATATGAGCAATAATGGTGGCTGTTAGGGCGTACTTTTTATCTTTTTTATCCATTTGCAGTCAGTATGACTGAGGGATGATTTCACAATCTTTCTTCCAGGACTGCACTACAGTTTTATCCTCCCCCAGAATTTAGATAATTTTTATATTTTGAATAGTAAGATAGTGACCTGCATGATGTGTGTCTTCAGTCAGAGGCTTCTTCAAATTCACTGTAATACAGACTGCTGCAAGAGATCTTTCCTGCCAACAGCCATTACTATATACAATAACTCTTTGAAGAATTTGAATACGAGTCACAACATTTAATTTCCCTTTGGGATCAATAAAATATTATTGAATTTGAATATCCAATAACTGTTCTGGCATTACTAGAGTGCAGGAGTTTAGGAAAACATAGTGTAAAGGAAATCCTAATCCTACTTCACTTGTTTTACTTTCAGGGGATGACCACCAGATAATAAAATAGTAAATTGTCAATTGTGCCCTAAATAAATTATCTATGCCATAAAAAAGAAAAACACAAATCCCGTTTTCTTAGATGCAGCCACCAATTTCAATTTATTCTGTAAGTTAATAACCACCAAAAAAGGAAAGTATATTAAATATTTTATGACCAATGAAATACATAAAGAATCCAGCATCTGGAATATTATCCCATGGTTAATGTTAAGTTCCTAAAAGGTGCAGAGCTCCAAAATAGCCTTTTTCCCCAGTGAGCTGTTCATCACCTTCATTAATTACTTGAGATGCTATTGTTAGGTTGAAAGCCATTAGGGGATGATCCATTTTTAAAGAAAATGAACTTGAATGGAGGTAACCACACTGAAATGCTTCACATTTTTGAATTAGAGACAAATATTTTTTGATCAATCCTCAAGTAAAGAAAAAATAAGTCAGCCACATTTCTATAATATTTTTTCTTTTTTAATAGGAGATACAAATTCTCTTTTTTTTCATCACCATATTATGTTATTCTGGTTCTTGGTTTGCACACTAGCAGGCTCTGTTCCTTTGGACATGGACCTGTAAAAAGCATCTCTTATTTGCATGTCCAGTCGAATGAATAGACTCTTCCTTTTTCCTGTGGAAAAATGGTGCTCCGTTTACTGCTTCCTGGACCATGGTTGGCTTTCACATAATGACTGTGTATTAGATTTTAGGTGCATTGAAAGACATTTTCTACCATCAGAAGAAAAGGAAAACATGCACACACAGTTAATTTCAGGGAACTTTAAGTATTTATTTAATCTACTCTAGTTAGCAAAGAGTTTCATGAGACAAAAAGTGCAGTGTGATCATTTATTAGTCAAATGCCTCAGCATCTTGGCTCATGGGTGTGAGCATTCTTGGCCTTCCCTATGAGTCAGCCAAAACTTGCATAATGGACGAGTTGGCTCATTTATTGAGGTCTCCAATCTGTTGTGCAATATTGCATCAAGAACAATTAAAAACATGTTTTTGATAAAGAAACAGCTACTATTTTTCCTCATTCCCTTTCTCGTTAGCATAGAGTTGATTTTAGCACACATTTATATAAATGTTGGATTGGATTAATTGAGTAAATTGCATAAAAAAGTGGGACAGTAAGGACTGGCAGCAGCTCTGAAGTTTTGTCCCTCCCTTCATCCTCATCATTTTTCAGCTCGGTGTGTTTTATGCTACGGCTGAATATAGCACCATTATATGTTAATTTTCTTTAGAGAATACAGTTTATTTTTCTGTTTAAGTCTTTTTAAGTGCCATGATGATCCACACTCAGCAGCAGAACAGTAACCTCAGCGGCGGGCAGCAGAACCCACCCGGGTCGGACTCCTCTCTCAGCCGGGCGGCTCACACCTCGGTTGCCGTTGCCCTCGGGTTCATCCTGGTCCTGGGCATCCTCGGCAACTTCCTGTTGCTCCTGGTTTTCTCTCGCTACCCCGGGCTGCGGACTCCAGCCAACCTGCTCCTGGTCAACATCAGCGTCAGCGACATGCTGGTCTGCCTCTTCGGGACTCCGCTCAGCTTCGCGGCCAGCGTGCGCGGCAGGTGGCTGACCGGGTCCTACGGGTGCCGGTGGTACGGCTTCTCCAACGCGCTCTTCGGTAACTGGAAGTTTTTACATCCTGTGGGATCATACAGCTATGACCTGCACAATTAACTATTTTTTGGAAACGTCCTACACTGCAAAAACACAAAATCTTACCAATATTTTTGGTCTAGTTACTTTTGCAAATATCTTAGTACACTTTAAACAGGACAAAACTAACTTTAAAGGGACATTTCAGCAAGAAATTTAAGTCACTTATTCATTAAAAAGTGTTCCAAAGGTAGATTATGTCACTTATAATTAGTAGTTCTTATCAATATTAAGGAATTATTGGATCCTACATTTTGATTAAAAATACTTGTAAAATACTTTGAAGTGTACTGAGATATTTGAGATAAACTAGAAAATTACTTTATATATATATATATATATATATATATATATATATATATATATATATATATATATATATATATATATACTGCTCAAAAAAATAAAGGGAACACTCAAATGACACATCCTAGATCTGAATGAAATATTCTAATTTTATTCTGTACAAAGTTGAATGTGCTGACAACAAAATCACACAAAAATCATCAATGGAAATCAAATTTATTAACCAATGGAGGCCTTTATTGAGATGTCCAAGAGCGATTCTGTTATCTGTTCGCCACATATTTAAATTGCAATATTTTTCATCTAAATTACTATTTTTGATTAAAATGTGGAAGAGTAGTCAAATTTCCCAACTTCCTGTTATTGTGTAGCTTTGTTCTCATATTGCTAATGGATTTCTCCGCTGTGTGTCTGCCTGCCAGGGGTCGTTTCTCTGGTGTCTCTCTCTCTGCTGTCTTTTGAGCGGTACGCCATGCTGCTCAGCGGCTCCCAGCTCAGCTCCTCACATTATCGCAGAGCCAGACTCTCCGTAGCGTTTTCCTGGCTCTACTCACTGGCCTGGACTTCACCGCCACTGCTGGGCTGGAGCAGGTCTGTATCATCGCTGTTTTTAACCCAGCTGTTCTCACTTTACACCACATGACTTGAACATTATATCAAAACAACAATATTACGGTTTATCGCAATAGCAATTTATCGCCCAGCAAAACTTGTAATTGCGACAGGCTTAGAGACAGATTTTGTTTGATTAAACTAAATACAAATAAAAAAAACTGTCTAATGGACTTTCAGATCTATTTTTTGGTTCCTAACATACCCGTCTCTTAGCAGTTACGGGCCTGAGGGTCCCGGCACCGTCTGCTCGGTCCAGTGGCAGCGCCGCTCCGTCACGGCTCGCTCCTACATCATCTGCTTGTTCGTCTTCTGCCTCCTCCTGCCTCTGCTGCTCATGTTCTTCTGCTACGGCCGGATCTTGCTGGCGATCAAAGGCGTGACGAGACAGGTCTGCTTAGAACTTGACCTTTAACCTCTGTGTGATGAGTCGACCTTTCCTTTAATTCACCAGCCTCGTGTGTCTCCAGGCGGCCGGCTTCAACAAGTCGCAGGCCGAGGGTCGGATCCTCCTGATGGTGGTCGCCATGGTGACAGGCTACCTGCTGTGCTGGACTCCATACGGCGTTGTTGCGATGCTTGCCTCGTTCGGACGGCCAGGAGCGGTGCCGCCTGCAGCCGCTTTGATTCCCGCCCTGCTGGCGAAGACCAGCACCGTTCTCAATCCGGTCATATGTGTGCTGCTCAACAACCAGGTAGGCGAGCACAACTACCAGTGTTGGGTGCTTTGTATGGAGCTAAACTGGGGCCATAATGTTTGCACAAAAGAAAAAAAGAAAAGAAATTGAAACTTTAAAAAAAGATTTGAAGCAAAAAATTTAAATAAGAAAAAGATCTGAAACTGGAAAATAACTTTTAAAACTGAAAATAAAGATTTGAAACTAAAAGATTATTTTGAAACTGAAAAAAAGTTTGAAATGGAAAAAAAATATTTAAAGAGAAAAAGGTAAGATTTAAAATTGAAAAAAAAAAAACATTTGAAATTGAAAAATTATTTTGAAATTGAGTTTGAAACTGAAAAATGTATTCAAAAAAATGTATTTATTGGAAAAAATAAGATTTGAAAACTGAAAAATTATTTTGAAATTGAAAGAGTTTGAAACTGAGAAAAAAGTCCGAACTGTAAAAAGTGTTCAAAGCTGCTTCTGAGATTCAAGATCTTTGTTTTTTTTAAGTTTCAGATTATTTTTCTTTAGAACTAACTTTATGGCCCCAATTTCGCTCCATACATTTGGCTGTAAAACTTAATGGAAGGAAACTGGAACATTGGTTTTGGCATACCCACAGTATAATGCCGCCACTCCCATGTTCCACAGTGGAAATTGTGTTGAGGTGCTCTGTTCTGTTTTTAGCTACATTAATATTTCCATCCACTCTGAGCAGCTCCACAGCATGATGCTGCCACCACCGTAGTTTACAGTAGAGAGGGGTGAGGTGTAGAGTTAATGTTAAACACAGAACTTTACCTGGGTTAGTTTGGATCATAAATAAACCAAGCTACTAAACAGAGGTCTTAGAGGAAATAATATTTAAATACTTTTAACTTATTTTGGTTCAAGAATTTCTTACAGCAGTTCAACAGGAGAATCTCTATTGGAAACTTGTTCTTCATCAAAGAAATGAACAGTGCTCTGTTATATTCAAAGTTTTGGATTTTGCTTTATAACCCAACCCTGCCACCATATTTTCTCCTGGAATATATTTAAAATCTTACTAAACCCAATCATTGTTCATGTCTTGAAATGTTTTTTTTCCTACTAGAGGTAAATTGTGTTGTACCATCTTTACTGTCTGTACAGTTTCTCCCCTCATTGTGCTTCTCTCAGTTCTCCAGATGTTTCCTCGACATGATCAGCTGTAGTTCAGAGGATTCTCCAGCCGACGTATCGAGCAGCAGGAGCATCTGGGCTCAGAAAATGCCAACAGAAGAGCCAAACACGAACCTCGCTTTGCTCCCATCCACTGACCATAATATTCAGATACCTGTGCAGGTCTAAGTGGCTCATGGTGAAACGTAACAGCACAAAGAAGTAATTTCTGTTGAGCTTTCTGCCACTCATTTTTCTTTATCTGGAAGTCAGAGGTGCTGTGTTGTTAAAGCACCACAAGAGGGCGCCATGGACAGAAGAAAATAGTATGATGCTGTGTAGAAAGATGTTTGTCTTGTAATAAACCATCAAAAAATGCCTGATGAACATTCAACCAAAATAATTTATTAAGAAAATAAAAGTACTTTTTGAAAAATATATACAGTCATTATGCTTGACAACCACTGACTGAGCTCTTAGTGAGTTTATTGGTCTTAATACACATTCACATTGCGAAGAACTTAGGAGAAAAGTTGAAACACTGTTGGGTAGGAGGTGATGGGATGTGTCAAGAATCTGTGGAAAACAGTTCACTGTGAAGAGTTGACATTTAAAACGCAAATTAATCCAATACCAGTCTTCAAGCTTGGAAACTGTAAACGAGTCCCGAGAAGAATGTAATGTAATCGCAACGCCGCAGTCCTGCCTGTGAGGCGAGATAAAGGCTGCAATGAAAGTCTGTTTAAGGTGCGTCCGTAAGGCGGCAGAGAGCCGCCATCTTTAACTGGGATGAGGAGGGTCTGCTGCCGTTTTCTCTCTCTGAGGGAAGAACAGAAACATTTCTCACTCACGTGAAAAGAAATTTACAGAAAAAGACAAGAGAACATGCGGCTGTCAGTCATGCTGCTTCTTCAACAGCAGAAATTCAATTCATTTGAGAAGATTGTCCTCAAAGCTGGTTTTGACCAAAAAAGACTGTTCATTTTCCAAATAATATGACAGTAAAGGTAAAAGATCTAAACTCAGCATTAGCTCTATAAATTGTCCTAGAATTTATTGCAATAAACATTAATATTGAGACCACTTTCAAGTAATATACTGGCAATGGTATAATCATTAAAGATTCAAAGATCAATAAACTTTAAACTCTAATGAATATTTAACACTGGACACATTTTACATATCCAAAATAAATGAACAAAACAGAAACAACAAATAAAATGATGTTTCATAATCATCCAAATGGAAATTATTGAGCTAATTTTAATTTATCTTGCAATAAATTGATTTATTACTTTACTGTAACAAGTCAAATTGTAACGTTTCAAAAGAATCACCAAGAAACACATATATTAGTATAAATAAATAACACAAAAGGAAGAAAAGTCTGCTTTTAAAAAGAAACAAACCAACAATCCTTTGAAGTCAAGGCTATTAAAGAAATTTTAGAGTTACAATCATTTATGGAAAGAAAATAACATTTAAAAATAAAAACAAAATGCTCCCGTCCCTTACCTGTAAGTGGTTAAAAGGAGACATGATGGGATCCGCTTTTGTGTAATCAGGGGGGTTGGCGTGCGGATTGTAGCCCAGGCGAGCGAGCATCGGGGCGATTTCGGCCATGTCATCGATCACATTGCTGGGAATGTTTCCCACCCACTTAGAGAGGGCCTCAGTGTTCACTGGCTTCACCACCTGGTCTGTGGAGCGTTCAACCCTGTTCTCACACACACGCACGCACGCACGCACGCACGCACGCACGCACGCACGCGCACACACGCACACACACACACACACACACACACACACACACACACACACACACACACAGTTGGCCATCAGCTTGGTGAAACTAACCAGATGAGGAGAGAAAAACTGAACACACTTTTTAACAGCGTCTCCAAACATAAAAAAGTTCAAACCAAACAGGACGTAAAAGAAAAAATGATAAGCCCTTTCAAGAGTAAAAATCAATAGTTGGCCAAAAAAAAAAAACTACACATGTTAGATGAACAAAAAAAAAAAGAAAGAAAGAGAACAGCTTTCTTCACACACTCAGGTGAGGTTGTGTTTGCCCATCAGGTGAGCTGACCTGAAAGGTAAAATAAACCAGATAAAGAGAAAAAAACTGGACACGCTTTTTAACAACATATGCAAAATTTATTTTTTAAAGATTTGTAAAGTCAAAGTAGTAACTCAAATCAAACAGGAAGTAAAAGAAAAAAATTAATAGTTAGCTAAAAAAAAGGTTCCCATGTTAAAGAACAAAAAAGAAAGTTGAGAAGGAATAAAAAATGTAACTAATAAAACCCATAAACGACATGGAATTTCACTTTCCAAGTCATTTCAATGTAATGTGTGCATCTAAATTGATGTACACGTCAAAAATAAGAGCAAAAAACAGGTTTATTTTGTAACATCTTTGTGAAAGATTATGAAACATCTGTGTGAGTAAATGTTGCATAAGTAATGAAAAATAAGAGAGCTAATTCCCCCTGAATGCAGCCTAAGTCCTTTAAATAACAGATTTGGGTTTAGCATGGTACGGCAGCCAGATTCCCACCAAATCCCCTGAACGGCTGCCCAGCAGAAAGATGCTCCGCTTGAATGACAACAAGTGAACAAAGCAGCACGAATGAAGTCTGCTGGGGGAGGTCGCCAAGCTGCGCTTGACCCCGAGAGGTTAGGCTGCTTTAGAAGAAAACTCTGGCAACACGGCGGCTCAAGTCGGATACAAATCTCCCTCCCAACCTCAGCTGCATTTTAATTCAAAACAATTCTCTAAAACCAAACCCACATAAATATATGTTTGAACATTTTTTACAACCTAAATATTGTAACATAATGCCTAAGCATGAAACCTCAGTGGTTATTAGTTACTGATGGGTCATCATTCTGCACCAAAATCAATCACTCTACTAATAGATAGCAGCTGACACAACCTGCATCAGTGATGCATGTAATGTGTTATTACTGTGATTTATCAAACCCAAGATGCAAAAGAAAGGATCATTTTTTGTGGCAAAGCTAAGCTTGGTCCAAACTGGGTCATGACACATGGAACCGTAATTCCAAACAAAGCCACAAAAGATAAGCTGAAACAGGAGAGAACTGAGGTATTACAGAGAAAAAGCTCAATCTGATTAAAATATGGTGGTGTGCGATCCTAATAGCTTTGCATAAACAAATGACTGCAAACCTCAAAGAGACAGAAGCTTTGTTGCAGACATGTGAAGACACTTCCACAAAGACGTGGGAGACCGATGAGGTTACATGGAAAACAGTTTATAACAGAAACTAAAAGTAAAGGAAGTTACTGAGTTATGTTCTGACTTCTTCACACACATCTGATAATAAAACCTAAAATCAGAGGTGCTTTTTAAAAACTTTTTAATATATAAGCCTTTATTTTTTTTAAAGTAAGTAGCACTTAAAGCACTGTTACACAACAAAAGATGGCTACTTGTAGTGAAATTTGATAATATTGGTCACATAAACGTAAGTTTTAGCTCTTAAAAAATGAATAATTTATTGTATTTAAGTTTATAATTTATTAAATGAGATCTGCACTTATTTCAATCTTGTGTTTCTTGTGAAAGTGAAATGTATTTCAACTTCTTACAATAATAATAAAACCCCCCCAGCAAAGTCCAGTTAGTCTGAGGAGATTCCAATGAACTGCTTAGACTGACACGTGTGGGAATTTAAATCATAAAGAAAATATGAGTTTCTATGCTTTCTCAAAAATAAAAATTAAAGTCAAGATAAATGTGTAATGTGGGTCCATGTAAAAATAGCTGTAGTAAAAATCACATTCAGTTCAGGAGCTTTGAATGATTTATTTTGAAATGTAAAATGACAAAAAATTTAAAAAGCTGAAAAATATATATATATTAAACCAGGTTGAAATAGTTAATCCCAAAAAGCAGAAATGTCCCACAGCTGCATGAAGGAGAGGAAACAGCTGCCTTATTCTAATTTGGTACTTTAAAATTTGTACATTGTGGGAAAAGTATTCCATGAAAATGTGAGTATAAACAATCCTGTTTCTCCCACTCAGTCCCACAGCCGGTTATTTATCGTGACTTTCCTTGTTACAGAAAATGAAAGACCTGTTGTCTTTAAAATGTGGCTACCCTTATTCTTTTAAACACGTCCGAGACTTACAGAGTCACTAATTAGCAACTCCTATTTTTAGATTTTTCTCCACAAGTTTTAGACTTTTAAGGCCATTTCACCCGTCTACACACAACTTCTCACAAGAAGCTCATCAACGATGTGCAAACAGCTTCTGGGCTGCTTTTTAAAACTTATTTTAGGTTGAGGTTTGGCGATATCTGCCTCTGAAACTTTCGCTTGCGTGCCCACACCAGAAGTGAAGCACTTTTTATGCAAAACTACATTTCAAGACTATTTAATTCACGAGAGAATATGGTTCTAAGTGAAATATTCATGGTCAAACAGAACATACTTGCATGATGAGACATGTCAGAGTTTGTTGCATTAACGTGTCAAACACTCACCTGGACAGCGAAACGCCACCAGCCTTCCCAATTAGCTCTTCGTGGTGCAGCACCGAGGCGTCCCACTGCAGCTCCAGGAAATTAAGCAAGTTCCTCATTTCCTGCTCGGGGTGGAGAACCAGCTGCTCGTATCGGACAGGTAAACATCGCGCTTCCCCCACTGCCTGGCACTGGCTGAACATGGCCTCCACTGCGCTGCTCCACTTGGTCAGACAGTCTCTGTAGCTGCTCAGGTCGAACCCCGAGATGGTCACCTGAGACAAGCAGTCAATAATAAAAAACATAAAGTAAAAAAACCTTTCACTAAAGATTCTGCTTTGCTGTGAGAAAACATGGCTAACGTTGTTTCACTCTCCCCCTCTAACCACTAACATCCCCACAGAGAGCGCAGCATCAGCACAAATTTGTGATGTGCCAGCTTGGAAATATGAGCCTGCAAAATAGAAGCCATAGAAGAAGTTTTCCAGCCCCAGTGAAAATAAACAAGGAAGAAAACAAGCTTACCTTACGAGATATCATGGAGTGGACGGTTGCCCGTCCGTCTCTCAGCATGAGGACAAACTTGGCTTTGGGGAAGATGCGTGCCAAGTAAGACAGGGACTTCAACGCAAATGGGTCCTTGTTGCAAAGACGAGGTGCAGGCTCTCCATGGCCGACTATCACCTGTAGCGCACACATGCAATACGATTCAATACAGCCATGAGATTTAACTACAACCCTACAATAAAGTAACTATCTTCAAACTAACCTCCCCCCAAATATCAGCACTGTTTAAATACCTCCACAGTCTCTTGCCAAACTATTTTCTCCTACAGCTGGAGGAAATGGAAATCTGTAAAACTTGAGATTACAGAGCAGCTTCATGTTCCAGCAGGGCAATGATCCTAACCACAGCCTGAGCTATAACAGAACCAATTAACCTAAACCATTAAATGTGTTAGAAAGGTGCTGATAAAATCCAGAATTAAAATAAATTTTGGAATCTGTGGAAATACTACAAACATAGGTCCAAAGATACTCTCTGTTACGGCCTGACTGAATTTCTGTCAAGTTTGACAGAAACTCAGTCAGCTTTGCACAACTCAGTGGCAAAGTTGTGCAAAGCTGAGAGAGACGGAGAGATTTTGCAACGTCAGACTGAAGCTGGGCCAAACTCTAAGGCACTAAGGCTGAGATTTAAAGAGGCAGTACTATGCGTTTTACAGGCGCATAGTGCTGTTTTATAGCATAACCAAGTAACTATGCTACATTTACTCCCAGGAGGAGCTGCAACTTGAAGGTGGAGCTAAATCCAATCAGGCGTTTTGCACAGCTGAATGGTTGCCATGGAGATTAAAGGATTTCTTAGACATGCATGAAAGAATCAAGTCAATACTCCAGGTATGTTTTAGATAAGGGAATAACATTGGAACATGCTGTAACTTACAAAAAAACACATTGATTTTACATGATACTGCCCCTTTTTTAAAAGCCACATTTTCACATAGCTAAAAAAACGTCTACAACTCTTTCAACACATCGACGTTGTGCTGAGCTAATCTTGTAATCTAATATGTTTACGGACACAAGGGTGTTTGAGGCGCTCTCGTTTCAGACGAACCACTCACTTCCAACAGAAAGGCTCGCACTGCTGCGTCCAACACCTGGTCAGTGACGCCGGCCTCGTCCAGGCGTATCCTCTCCCTGACGGAGCGACTCCAGGTGGCCCTCATAGCCAGGAGGCGAGGGATCACCCTGGTCTCCTCGCCGCACCGAACGGCGCTGTGCGCGTCCAGCATCACGCGCATTAGCGTGGTGCCGCTCCGAGGAAAACCCCCGATGAAGATGAGGGGCGTGTCCTCCGGGAAGTGCGGCAGACTCTGATTGCCCGAGGCCATGTTGAGCTCCATCCAGTGGTAGCGGTGGCTTTTCCGAGGGCAGTCTATACTGTTCATGCCCAGGTAGAGCAGGGAGGCGGAGCAGAGGAGCACGCAGCCCAGCAGCATGTTGGTTCTGCCTCGCATGGCTGTTAGGGTCTTTTTTTGGAAATCAGGAGCACATAAAATAAAACTTGGGTGGTGTAGATGGATTCTGATGTGAGAGAATCCACGTCTTAAAATTTAACCGGAGTCATTTAGACATAATTAGATCAACAGAGAAGAGTCCAACAGAGATGAGTGGAAGTGAAGCTGAAGAAGCTGCAGGCTGGGATTCTTCCTCAATCCTCCACAGCCGTCATGGCGCGTTCTCCGACTGCAGGACCCAAACCTGCCGCCGACCAGTCAGCCACGTCGCCTAGCCATGACTCCAACCTAAAACACACACACACACACACACACACACACACACACACACACACACACACACACACACACACACACACACACACACACACACACACACACACACAGATTTTACACTATGAGTTGGAATAGTTTTATCAAGACTTTACAGTGTGACAAAGATTACCTCAGGATGAGTTTCACAGCCTTCTGAGTAATCCAGTAGGTTTAATTACCCAATTTACAATTCTAATAAAAAGCTCTAAAACATAGCCAAAGCATGAGTAAGTTATTACCCACTAGCAGGGAGTTGTGGAAACTGTTGTTTTGGCAGAAACACTGGAACATCGTCTCTGAGGGGCTGAAATGAAGCTAGGATTTTAGTTTTCTTAAAGCTGCTATTTTGCTGCCTCTGGCTTTCGAGCCATATCAAAGTTCACTGCGGCAGGCCGCGACACGTCCAAAGCTACCAATTACAAATCCGTCATGTTTTCCTTCTCACTGACAAATTCTGTCAAACTCAAACACTCAGCAATGCCAGTTTTAGATCAAATTACTACTTACAGAGTAAGACATCCTGCAACTTCTCCATTTCATTTCTGCAGTGTGTACGGAACATTTCTTGATATAATCCACTTCCCCCTACTAGCATGGAAAATAATTTGCTAAAGCAAGTCAGGAGTTAGTTTATCTGCCATCTTTTTCAGACGGAAAGTGGTGAGAGTCTAACATCTGGATGCCACGTGGAGCTAAACGTCCCTGTGCTGCCTAAAAAGAAAAAAAAAAACATCTCTGGCCATCAGATCAAAAACAGAAAACATCTGGATGAGGCTCAAGGTGAGGCCTTATGAGCCCTTGGAGTTTTTAATGTGTTTTTTTTTAATTTTTTTTTTAACTTTTATTTAATGTAACTAACATGGATTTGCTTGGCAAGATATAAATGATTTTTTTCCTTACTGAATTTCACTTAAAATCAATCATTTTCTGACCTATAAAATACTTTAAATAAAAATTAATTAAATTATAAACTATTTAACTACAGAGGCTATTTTACACAAGTTGCTTGCACATAATTGCTCTTCAGAAATTTATCTTAAAGCTAAATAAAGGCCACAAAACTACACCCAATTGGAGTAACACAATAGGAAAAGGGTTTCTGTAAAGTGTAACGATTGTGAGCAAGTACAATGTGCACAAACAGGCTTCAAAAAAGGGACAAAGTCATCTGATCACTAAAGACCAATAAACAAGATCAGTTAAACAAACTGATGACTTGGGATCACAGGTTGCAAACAGGTAATGGGGCAAGTTGTGGATGGCAAACAATTTTAAGAAAACAGGAACTAAGAACTAGAAAAGCCGACTTCCTGCCAACGTTCGAATGGGCAGAACAACCCTTTAAATTTCCTTTCATCGGTATGAGTTAAAGGCTAAGAACATAAATATATTTTTTAATCATAGCAGTCTGTGCAACTGCAGAGTGCAGCAAGATTAGATCTGCAGCTTGATAGATGCATAAAGAAAAAAGGTGGGTTTTTTGTCAGAGCAAAGGCATGTTTGCATGCTCTGTACATGTTTAGATGAAGACATGTACTGAGCATTGTAAGAGTAAAAAAATCCCCTGTGTTTACATCCTTTTTTAGTTTTCTTCCATAGATGCTTATATAGTTTATTAAACCATTTGTATTTTCTTTTTTGTGTGTGTGTCCAACAGCACTATTTATCAGAATTTATTCAAGAGAATAAACCAATCCATATAAAGGCCATGCTGTTTTTTCATTATAAAAACAGTTTTTTTCTTCCCCAAGTATGATCCTGTCACATACACATCTTAATAAACAAAGGAATCCTATGCCGTTTTGAAAAGTGGAAAATTATAGGATCAGATCAGTTTTTTTATAATTGGGTAAGTATGGAGAACTAAAATGAAGTATGGAAAATATTCCATTGTCAACGTGATAAATACAGGGATCTGTAATCAATCCCTACCATCCATCTAATACACATATGTGATATGTTCATACCTTGTTAATTATTTTGTCATTATCGTTTTCTTCAATCCCATTTTGTTTTCTACAAACCTTCCTCCCACCATTTTCCCCTAAAATAGACATTTTCCTTCCTTTCTGCATTCTTTCCTTACAACACTTCTTCTTTCCCACACTCTGTTCTGCTTCCTTCTTCTCATCAAACACCCACTTACAACAATCTTTATTTTAACATCACAATCATTTTTTCTCTCTTCCTTTTTTTCAATCGGTTTCTTGCATCCTTTCAGTCTATTTTCCTTCCTTCCCGTAAATCTGGTGTTTGCAGGTTCCGCATTTAAATTCAGACGACTATAGAAACATCTGCTGCTGAGACATGGAGGACTTTTGTTTTAAAACAGATGCTGACAGTAAGATGTGTCAATGGCGATTTGAAGAAGCGTGCAAGTTTTAAATTAAACGATCCCCGGAACCGGAGCCCCAGGCCCAGCAGCTACACACATCTGGCCTGGTTAAAAACCCCTTAACTGCGTCTCTAAAAAATTCAGCCAAGAGCCAGGTGAACGACCTGCCTGCAAACCCACCTCTCTCTGCGCCATTTACCCTCCTCTACTTGCTGTGAACAAACTCATTCTGTCTGAAGCCAACGGCGGTTTAAAATTAATAAACATGTCAACTCACCAACGTCCGTGAAACTGCCGAAAATTCGAAGAGGAAACGGACAAGGACCTTGATCTAAAAAAAATAAATAACGCCCGATACACACGGCGGTTGTCCTCACGAGAATTTTCTCGTTTTTCCTTTCTCGGTTATTAGCCGCTCCACGTCACAGCAGTGATATTGACAACATGTTGGCATTAAATGAGAGAATAACTCGATGTTTCGCTGCTTATCCCGGCGTAACTTTCACAGAGAAGTCGAGAAGCCTTTTACCGTTGAAAAGGAGAAAAAAAGACGTACCGTCGACACTAGTAACACGAAGCAGAGAGAACTCGCCTCTGATTGGGTAACCGCAAAAGCTGGATTGTAACACTGTCTGTGATTGGTGGAATCGTTAAAGGGGTATTCCGCTTCTTTGACAGCTCAATTTTTTTCTACCACTAGAGACTAAAATTACTTTACCACATCGATTGGTTTGCTTTCAGCGAAAGCCCACCGGGGAAATTTAATCACAGTGAGGGATTTACTGGAGGTTAAAGCCGCCACGTTTAATTTAACCATCTTTTCATTAGCAACAGATTTTTGGTTTGCTCTTAAGTTACATCTTCTTGAAGAATTAAAGCCCTCTAAAGAAGGCCAAGTGTTACCAAAACATTTAAGCAACGTTGTGAAAGCACAGTAAATAAGACATCAAGTAAGCACTTCTTAGATAAATAATGAGAGGCATAGATAACAGAAAAGTGTTTCACATAAAATAATAAAATAGTGGCCTTTTTATTAACACTGGATGACAACAACTATGCATCATAATATTTACAGATATACAACTGGTGGTAGACCTATGCTGTCAAAAAGACAAAATGGCTGGACCCAGCCAAGAGAACATAAAGTCAATAACACATTACTGCTGCTTTATGTTAATGCACTGAGACTGAGTATGAAATAGTTTTATACTACTGGGATTACATGAGCTGCAGCCAATCTATTAACCGTGTGCATCCCAGTCTGTAAACTCTGAGAAGCGTTGCCACTGCTGTGGTGCTGTTTCCTGCCTTCATTTTGACCTAAATCCAGGGAAATGAAAGGTTTTGCAACTCAAGGTTGTATCAATACATGTGTGAGTTCTACTGAGTCACCACAACCACAAAATACTGTGAAGAAAACAGGAAATTGTATTAAATGTCACACATTTTAAAAAACAAATGAAAAGCAAAAGATGCTTAGATAAACTCTGAAATGTGTTGTGATTTCTGGACGATATAAGTTTCACAAACTTAATATTTCCCAAAAACATACAACAAACAATGCCTTGTAAAAGCATGTATTTTATTCACAAATATCAATGTATATCACTGGGAAGTACACTGAAGCAGTATAATATAAAGCTACAAAAAAATGCTTTACACCAAACCATGTTTATGTTACGATAGTCCAGTCAAAGTCCATCCAGTCTGACGTAAATCCAGCAACTTGGAAAAAATAAAGTAAGCATACCCCAAAATACATGCATCCCTAATGACTAATGGTGCTAAACATAATAGCATGCCAGGCTTTTTTAATTTTTTGGTAAAACAAACAAAAAAAAAACAACATGCACCATTTTCCTTCCACGAACTCATTTGTGCTTTTCTTAACATAAAATAATAAAATCTAGTGAAGCGACAATCTGTGAACTAGGAGTACAAATAACTGTAAGGCACTAGAAACAGCAGCCTTCAGTGAAATATTTTTCTCTCTTTTTCTCAAGTGGAGCTCTTGTTTTCTGCCACTGACCTTTCTGAAGAGTTGTCTCCGTATTTCTCTTTTTGTCTTCTTATTTGTGTCCCGTGGAATGTTGAAAGGTTTAAGCGGGCTTAATGAGGTCAAATCAGGCTAAACCCTTGGTTTCAAGTGGCAAACACGACTAACTTCTTTTCCTCTGTGCTTTACTTGTCCTGCATACGGCAGTACATTTAAAAGAAATGAATAGAAGAAACATGATGCCTGAATGGTGAGAGACTCACTTCTTATCAGTCTTAAATGAAACCTGAAACCTAAAAGAACTCCAATAATAATCCTCCTTTGAAAACCTTTATTCCCATCTTAAGAACCAGTTGTTTTTTAGTCTTGCATAAACAAGTTTTATAAAAAGAAATGTAGCTGAAGCATATTTATTAGTTTTTATTTTAGTTTATGGGCATATCCAGGGACTTTTCTTAAGAAATGTATGACTTTCTGTTTACCAAGGGTAGAAATGTGGCATAAAAGGTCATTGTTATTAAACAGAAAAGAGAACTGGTTCAGAAGCACAATAAGAGAAATAATTAAACTGTTTAATATGACAAAGGTTGGAAGAGGACTCAATCACATTTTGCCACCATGAACAGTAAGGGAAGTAAAACAATAAATGTACAAATCTCATCATTAGAGAGCTGCAGCATGTTTTTCACTGTGGGTTAATTTTACTGCAATATAACATAAAATTATAGCAACACTTTCCGCACACCTTTATAGTTTAATTTCTTTCAGAAAAGAAAAATCAAAATTCATATTTGTTATTTGAAAAATTACATTTTTTATTAGTATTTTAGGTTTAATGAGCCAAAAACAAAACAAATAATCTCTAAGTTTTCTAAATAGCTGTTTTAGGAATTTCAAAATTTGTAGGTGCTTCAACCGTTCTCTGTTTTTTCAAGTTTTTATTCTACAGACAGGCTGATCAAATTATCACAACCAAACAAAACATATTAGTCCAAGGCAAAGCTATAAAAATAAGGCAATCATGCAGTCAGCTGAAAAGTTTGAAGAGCTATTTTCTTGCTGAAATAAGGAAAATGGATATGTCACCAAGAAGGAGAGGTTGAAGTTGTGTTAAGAGATTTTGATGGGATGCAATGACAAACAAAAGATCTTCTTGTCTTACATGGAAAGCTTACAGTTTCTCTAGCTTTACACAAAGATGTTTTCTATTTTAAGTTGTAGACTCATGTTCTCTCTCTGCTTTTCTTCTTTGTCATGAGTCTACTCTTTACTGTACATTTGTATGCCAGCTCTTTAAGGAGCTGAGTAAGAACAGGAAACTGACTTGATATGCAAACAGGAAGGCAAAAAAACCAGAAACCTTCACACTTGCAACCTGAACATCCTACTTCTGCTGCAAGAGAACAGCAGCAAAACACAAACTATCCCAAGTCTGAAGCTGAAGCTTGACAGGAAAGCAAGAGATACAATAAGGCTCCATCTACCATCAATATTAACAAAGTAAAATGAATATTGTGCTTTTGGATTGGAACAAAATTATTTAATGTATGTTTAAGGCTGCAGGCTACATAAATGTTATACGACACATAAAACTGAAGATCTCCTCCCTTTTTGAGAACACTTCTCTGTGCAATATTGACATATCTTAAAGAGATTAATCTCTTCTGTGAGAAAGTGAGCATGTTTTGGTCCAAACTGTTTTCATTACCATATTAGCTGAATAAACAGGATTACCAACTCAGCTTTTAACTGCAGTCTTGTAGTCTCTGTGCATCCTGTCTTTGTGTAAACAGTTCTGCAACATGTTTAGCCACGTAACCAGTTCTTCACATGGAAGTCACCGTGTCACGACTGTTCTCCGCCTTCATCCATCTCTGCATCGGCAGCCGCAGCTACGTTTTCCTGCTCCGGGTCACCTGGGAGGACGTCTGCCACGTTCTGGATGAGCTTCTCGATCTGCTCCTCCGACAGCCGCTCTTCACTTTCCTCCACCATCTCAACACAAAAAAGTGGAGGCCACATTTAGTCAGGCCTTTTCTGACACTTTACAGTTTTGAGGGATTTTAACTTTCTACAGAAAACCAATTTGTAGACCCAAAATTGTGTAAAAATATTTTCAAAAATAAAGGTAAAAAATTAAGAAAATGAAGTGTAGATAGAAGGAAACAGGAAGAATAAGAAGGAGATCACAAGAAAGCAATGAAGTCCAGAGATATAAGAAAAAGAAGGACCCCTGGAATAGGGGAAGTACAGAAAGAAAGGTCAACAACATGGGGATGAAAGGAGAAAAAGAAAGAAGAACACAAGGAAGGACATAAAAATACAGTTATGGAAGGAAGGAGCTGGAAAAAAGACTGGGCGGGGGAAAACAGATGAGGAAAATATGAGAAAGCAGAAGGACAAAAGGAAGCATACTAGGGAGAAAAGGCACAAAAAGAAAGGACACAATATTTAGAGATATAAACTCTGTAAATACAAATATTCCCCCCATATTCATATTTTCCTGTTCCATAATTTTCCACCTGTTCAGCCTGAAACAAGACTTCAAATGTTTATGATTTCAAACTGAAAACAAAAATCAAGCTCTTAGGAAGTATTTCCAGTCTCCAGTTTCCATGATTTATCCAAGTCCATAAACTGGCTAATGAATCATCTTGCTTTGTCCCGGCATTATCTGGCAACAGCCATTATGATTTCAAATGTACTTCCAATTATTTTTAGTTCTGAAATTATTATGTTTTGTGAAATAAAAGAGCAGAGTCTCAAAGAGTTTTGGTGTCAAACACCAGCAGCAGATTTGGCAGACAGAGCCACCATGAAAATGCATCAGTAATATATAAGTAAAGCTATTACACAGATTTTAATGGTGATGGTGAAAAATACTTACAAGCTGAATTTCCACTGCAGTCTGCGGTCGGTGGTTTAGCAGCTGCAGTTTTTCTGCCCTGGTGGAAGGAAACACATCAGATTCAGACTTAAAAAGAGAGCAAGCATCTAATCAACTCTACAGAATCTGGATGCAGAAATTTTAGGGCTTCAGTCAGAGCTTACTGACTTTGTGAGCTTGTGATGCATCATAGTGCTGAGGAACTCCTTGACGATCTCAGGACTTTGTCTGCTGCACGGCGTCTTCGACAGGTACTTCAGAGTCTGATGGAAAAGACAGAGGACGCTGCTGCCATGGTTTTTATAAATAAACATTACAGAAAAGAAAAAAGAGGCTTGTGCTTACCTCATACATGATAGTATTGAGGTTCTGCTGCCCAACACTGTGTTTGCTCTTCCCGGCATCTCTCCTCTGCTCCTTGAGGTCTGTGAGGAGTTTGAACACCTAGAAAACATGAAGGAAAAGAGAAAATCCACTTAGAAACCAATGTGATGCATTAGCAACAACAAAGTTGTATTGGGAGGGACATGCTGCCTCACCTCATAGTTGCTGAGCATGGCAGCATTTGCATTTTTCCTGAGAAGACACAAACACGTAACGGTTCATTTATTTCATGCTTCAAGTTTTTCTGACTAAATGCACAAGTGTTGTATATTTGTTTAAATTACTTTAGCTGCTTAGAATTGCTTTGTCTTGATTTTAATTACATAAGTCAGATGACATTTCATAAAGAACAGAAACATGGAGAAGAGTCAGATTCAGTTTTAGACGTTGCTTTCATGTAACTTTTCATGCAATTCCCAAAACTAGGATTTTTTTTTTTACTTCCTGGGTAAAGCCACTGAAGAGGTTACTGTTATCATTAAATCTATCACCCTCTTTGTTTTATATAAATCAATGGTACTAATGAATTGTATTGTTTTTAGCTGATTTTTTCCCCTCTAAGCAAAGCAACTAAAGCTAGCACAAGCACTTGTGGCTTTTTCTCTATCATCGCCTCAAGCCTTTTAAATAAATGACTAAATACATAACATTTTACATTCAACATTATACCAAATATATTAATATGTGAATCATGAGACCACAATCCGTTCATGTGATTGGACCGTACTAGAATAAATTGGATTCATTGATCCAAATCAATATAAAACCCAACTGGACTCTGTATAACGGATATCAATTAGTTTGCATTGGAATGACATTATTTTACATAATTTGGTGATTTTTAAATAAACTGAGCTTTACTTAGAACACATGTAAAAATGCGATTTCATCAGTGAGAATGTTTATTATAAGTGGCCATTTGTTTTCTTATAATTTGCTATAATTAGAGTAAATTTAGCTTAGTGTTAAAATTCAACTCTAAATCCGCCAGCAAAAAGTTAAATATCTGACAACACGAACCCAAATGACTCAAATGAACCAGTAATTTAAAACCAGCGCAATTAGCATTAAAATTGTGTTAAATGTTTTCTTGAGGATGGATTTAACCGGAAACCAAAACGTACTTTCCTACACCGTTAGTTTGTAAGATCAGCAACATATAATTGCAACTCAAATGGCTACGTGGACAAAATAAATTAAAATAATAAAGACAAACTTACACTTCCATTTCGCCCGCTGGTTTGGTCCGTTATTAAAAGACTCCGTAGGAAACCAGAGAATTGCTCAAACGTTCCGTTGACTTAAAGCTACGTCTTTGGTTTGTGCTGCCCCCTTCTGTCGGTCATTTTTACTCCTAAATGGGCCCATAGAAACACCCGCATCGAATTTAATGCTTTTATACATGTATTAAATGTATAAACTTAATATATTTAAATTATTAGATTTAATGTAATAAATTACCTTTTGTTAAAAACGAAAAAGCCTCCAGCTCAAATTAATTTAAGCTGTCTACTGAAAATATTCAGTACGGTTCAGTACACTGTATTCAATCCTGCCATAAAGATAGATTTAAAATGAATTACTTACAATTCAATCCTAGCTGAAACGATCATTAAAACATTGATAAAAACTAAAATCTTGGTCCCTAGATAAAATTGGTAGATAAGTTCCAAAAAGCATTGACCAAGGGTGTCTGAATACAAATCCAGGGCACACTTCTAAGGTTTTATATATTTCTTTATTTGAAAACCATTTATTTCTCTCCAGTTTCTTAGTATTGATCAGTCACATAAAATTGCAAAAAATACAATGAAGTTTGTGATTGTAAGATGACAAGATGTGGAAATTTTCAAGGCATGTGAATAGTTTTACAAAGTAAAGCACCTTAAGTGTTTCTTTACACAGAAAAATAATCTAAATACAAAGTCAGCAATTTCTGCTAAACATACAAAGACATAATTTCACAACACACATTTATCTCCATAAAATACCATACCAACTTTATTTATAAAGCACTTTAAAACAACCACAGTTGATACAAAGTGCTGTACATTAAAACACAACATAACAATTAAAAAAAATGAAAATAAATAAAAAAATAAAAACTCTTACAGTTTAAAAAAACAAACAAACATACAATTTAAAACAGGATCCCGCTGGAGTTGAAAGCCAAGTAAAATAGATGGGTTTTAAGACGAGCTTTAAAAGTGGACAGTGAAGGGGCCTCTCCAACCTGCAAAGGCAAGTCATTCCATAACTTAGGACCCATGACAGAGAAGCCCTGTCCCCTCTGAGCTTCCTTCTAGATCTCGGTACCTCCAAGAGCAGCTGATCTGCGGACCTGAGAGACCGATAGAGTAATTAGGGGTGAAGAAGCTCAGAGAGGTAAGCTGGGCCAAGATTATGCAGTGATTTAAAAAACATAAGAATTTTAAAATGAATCCTAAAATATACAGGCAGCCAGTGAAGTGAGGCCAGGACAGGGGTCACATGCTCTCTTTCGAGTTCCTGTCAAAAGTCGTGCAGCAGCATTCTGAACCAGCTGCAGACGTGAGAGCAGCTACTGACTCCCAGGTAAAGTGAGTTACAGTCATCCAATTGAGTCGAAATAAAAGCGTGGATCACCGTTTCAAAATGCTGCCTGGAAAGAAAAGATTTCACTGATGCCAATTGACTTAAATGATAAAAACTGGACTTAACCACGGCTCTGAAACAGAGGGGTCAGAGTCAGGAGCTGTGATAAGAGCCCTGGTACTACCAACCTTTTCAATAAAGAAACACAGAAAATTATCACACATGTCAGGAGAAGCTTCCAAACAGGCATTCTGTGGAATATGAAGCACAGAGTCAATGGTGTTATATAAAACATGAGGGTTAAGGCTGTTTGAGAAAATATTTGCCAAATATTCCCTTTTTGCCTCTTTAACTGTGCTCTGGTAGAGACGCCAAGTCTTAAAATTTGAAAAGTAACCTGCAATTTATCCTTTTTCCACCTGCGTTCAACACGGCGACATTAAACCAAGGCTCAGGTTTAATCTTTGGCTGCCTGGTTTTTAATGGAGCAACCGAGTCCAGGATGGTTTGACAGGAAGAATAGAACCAGGACCAGAACTTCTGTATCAGAGTAGAGGAAGTCAGATAATTCACAGAGCTGAAGAAAAGCAGTAGAGAACTGAGTGGTGGTGGAAGGGTTAATAATCCGACAGCGCCGAACAGCAGCACGAGTTTTAACTGCAGTAGGTGTCAAACTGACACTGAACAAAACAGACAGGTGATCCGAGAACACAGAGTCACAGATTTCCAGGTTAGTCACAGGCAGACCGCAGGAAATAACCTAATAAAATGTCCCATAAAGCTTTATGTCAACATTTAAAAAAGAAAAAAATATATATAAAATAAATTGTTTTATACTAAATAATGAAACATGTAGCTATAAAAGACTCTTTCCAAAAATAAAGTATAATATAGAAAAAAGACAAAGATCAAAACAGTGAATGCAAGTGCATCAAATGTCAGCAGTCTCCAAAGAAAGACAATCATCCCATTACTGCACAACTTTGAAAATTTCAAAAACAAATAAAGTATAACTAGGCCATCAGAAGTATTTTCTCCAGAAAGGACAGGGAAACCGTTTTGTTGTAATTTAAAATGGACCATTATAAGGATATATTTTACCTTAAAAGTATTTCACAGATATCCAAGAATCTCATCAACACATAATTTTTAATATTAATATATTTAAAGAAATGTAGCAAATCTTGAAAGATTTCAATGTTGCTTATTTTACTACCCAGTAAGTTCCCAAATTAGATGCAGTATTAAAAGAGCTTTAAGATGGAAGAACATTCAGAGAAACAGTTTTATTTCATTCTCACATTGTATTCTAGTTCATTTTAAATGAAATGAGTGAATATATTTGGTCCATTTTCACATTTACCTTAAAAAAAACAAAATCCAGAGGTGTTATCTACAAAAAGCATGTGTACATGATTTTGAGTTGTTTAATAATTAAATAAAAAATTTAGAAAAAGGGATACCTAAACAAAACCGCAAGAAATTTTTGTCAGCACTTTACCAATGGTATATTTAGGAAACCTCCATCGGGATGTGCTCGTGTTTTTGACTGAAGAACTTCAAAAATTTGTTTAACGGCACATCATTCAAATTACTAACAGTGAGCAAATTGTTGACTGCATTTCTAAACTCTATGAGATTTTCTTTCTCAACCAGATTCTTTACGCCTTCCATAACAATTTCATGCTGAGCGTAACTGGAAGCCAAGTATCCCTTCAATGCATCAAACTTCTCTCTCACTACCATCTGGATAACGAGGCGCTCCACAATGGCTAGCAAAGGATGAGCGAACTCTATCACACTTTTGGTTTCACCGTTGGCAGAACGGTAGATGTACCCCCCTGAATGCATCGCCACGACGTTGCAGTGCTTATCAAAAACAGGAGAACCAGAGGAGGCATAATAAAAACAGGATTCGTAAGTAAGAAAAGATTTTTGGTGAACAGATGCTGCTACGCCCTCAAAAAAAGAGCGAGTAACAAACTGAACTGGGCCCTGATTCTCCCTGCAGTGTCTTTCAACAACCTGAAGGCGATTTTGAGAGGGAACAATGAGACATGGATCTATTTTCTTCACTCCTCCCTCTGGATGCCCAATGATGCAAATTCCACCATCTTTGGGAAGAAAGCTAATATGCTTTAACAGACCAGGAGGGAGTCCCTGGTGTGCACTGAGCTTTAACAAAGCCCAGTCACCACCAGGCACTTCAGGGTTCAACTCAAAGCAAACAAGCTCCAACACATCCAGTGCTCCTTCAGACTGTTCCACACTTTCATAAGAGAAGTGTACAGAGACTCTCTCGTTGAACTGGCACCTCTTTTCATCATAAATATCTTTAACGACATGGCCATTAGTGAAGACGTAGTTACTAAACAGGAGGAACCCACTTCCGTTTGGCTGGCCATTTATTCTCACCTGACAGACTGAATCACTGAGACACATCAGCCTTTTCATGGTTTTCACCTCACTGCACATCTGAGTACTCTGACCAAAGTCTACACGGAACAGATTCTGGAGATGACACAGGGTCGGAGCCTGAGTTTTTATGCCTTTCACAAATTCCTCAAACTGGAAACATAACTGGTTCTTCGTCCTTTTTGAATTATTTATTTCCAGCACTAGATTTCTTGGTGTTATTTCCACATTGGCCTCTGGTTTCTGTTTTACTGTGATGTTATCCTCTGCCTCAGACTGACCCTGGTCTTCATTTGACAGCAGATATGCTTCATCAAGGCTACCAGGCAAACTCAGTGGTGGATCTGACTTGTCTAGCAAAATAATCTGGAATGTTTCATCATTGAGCTCATCAACAGGATTAGAGAGCTCTGTTTTTACTGAAGTGCTTTTATTAGAAAGCACAAAGTTCTTCTTAAATATGGAGCAGTGAAGACGTCCATCTCTTTTCAGAGCTGCCTTCACTCGCTCTCCTTTGTAAGCATAAACAGAAATTTCTTGGAATTCTTTCAGAGCTGAGTTTTTCATGAT
Source organism: Poecilia mexicana (assembly GCF_051168715.1). Classification (NCBI taxonomy): domain Eukaryota; kingdom Metazoa; phylum Chordata; class Actinopteri; order Cyprinodontiformes; family Poeciliidae; genus Poecilia; species Poecilia mexicana. The sequence goes on along the minus strand of NW_028263383.1, from coordinate 8,734,534 downwards.
TCTAGTTATATTTTTACCTCCCTTTGTCAACAGATGGAACATTATAAGGTTAGAAGGCGGTTTGTTCCTGCAGAGAGAAACATAGGCACCAACTGGTTTCTTTGGCCACTCTACAGCTTTTACATATTTCACAGTCAGATGATCTCCTTTTTTAATTAAAGTGCAAGGAAAGTGTGAACTGATGGCTTTTCCATCCTTTATAATAACAAGTTCTTTCTCTTTGTTCTTCTTTGCAGTTTTTGCAAATTGGGGGCTGTTCTTCAGTGATTCCTCTACAGTCCCAGCTTTATTGCAGGTCATGTTGTTGAAATGTTTCTCCTTACATCTCCAAAAAAACGAATGAGTCGGATGCAGCTCTTGGTCCTATCAGAAGAAAAATGTAATATAAACTTTAGTTCAGTCTAATGTCAAACTGCTTTCCACAGTCAAACCATCTGTGCAAAATTGCACAATGTTATTGTTAACTTATCTTTTAAATGCTATAATAGAAAATATATTGCACCAAATCTTTAAAGCATTGCATACAGTAAGCGGAAGAGGAGTTTCATCATTCTGGTTGGCCATGTTTTTTTCCTCTGGAAAACAGAAAACAATAATAAAGTTAATTCTTCAGGTTTAATTGTCATTGATTGCAGTGTTCAAAATGATATCACAAGTGCATTAAAGATTATGACTAAACAGATTTAGTTTCTAATGTCTTATAAGGATAATCTGACTAAAAAGACTTCAGATTTTTTTATGTGTAAGTTTTTCTGTTGTTCACTGTCCCAAGTAATCAGAAACTAAACAGGATAAATTAAGTCAGGACTCTAAAAACTTTTACTCAAAGCTGTTTCTATCATTAAAATAAGCTACTGTTCAGTACAAAGATCTGGTCACAATATGAAGAAAGCATGGATGAAACATTTAACCTTGTCAAGGATGAGCAAGATGCTGGATCGTGGTGAGGGTGTAGTGTGTATTTCCCCTGTTAAGTGACAAAAGAAAGTATATTTTTTATTCAAATAAAACATCAATATAGAATACTGATGACTATACATACTTTCATTATTAGAAAGTGTGGAAAACGCACCTCGAAACTGCATAACATAAGTTAGCTAATTTAAAAGCCGAGGAAAATAACACCAAGTTACCTCGTTTTAAGAATCTAATATTTAGTTGTTGTTTTTTCGCTTTAAAATAACCTTTGCAACAAACTCAAATTCCCGTCATCAAAGGACAGGGTCCTGCAACATTTCAGCTTCAGCAGACTTGGCTAGAATATTAGCTCATTAGCAGAGCTCTGTAGAGCTAAACTGCATGCTAGTGACGCAGTTTTATTTAATTCAAGTGTTTATATAGTACAAGGGACACATCTAAAAGTTGCAGGACTCTGGCCGTCGATGAATGAATTTTGAAACCACTGCATAATATAATATGTGATCGGTGAAAAACGAGCCAAGCTTACCTTAAATTATTAACTCAAAAAAAGAAACACTTCAAATGACGGCAGTTTTAGCGCGCTTGGTTCTTCTTCTTCTTCTTCCCTTCCAAAAAGGAATCAGGGAACTACTGCCCCCAGCTGGTGCAGTCAGTGCAGTGAGCAGCACAAAGACATTCACAATACTTCACATTGTTTTACAGTTTTGGTTAAGGAAATCGAATTACATTTATTCACTATTTCCAAGAGTACGGTCAAAAAAGCTTTAAACACATATGACTGTTGTGTATATCTCTGATTTTTTTTTCATTTGTTATGTCTGTAATATCTGCTTTATTATGTTTTGTTTTCATAGCAATGTATTTACTGTTGAAGCCTATACTTTTTGATATTTTGTGTTTTATTTCTTTGTTTTTCTTTGTATTTGCAATAAAAAATGTTGTCTAAAATAAAAAATAAACTCTTGGTACATTGACCTGATCTTAAATTTGTGAGTTATTTTCAGAAAATAAAACTGTGTGCTGTAATTTTAATGTTAATTTGCTTAAATTGTATAATTTCCATGTTTTGAACATGGACATTTTAATATATGTTTCCAAATATATGGAACCAGAAAGTCTTTAACTGTGTTTATTCCTCTCATCATTAGCAACAAATCATGTAGATTTGGGAACATTTGATCTTTATTTGCCAAAGTTATGTCTGGAGAATCAAATATTTCAGCTGTCTGAAATAATCTGTTCACGCTCCGTATCATGGCAATTAATTATTTTTTTCAAAAACTCTTTAACTGTATTTATTTATATCAACAAATTCTGTATAGTTGGAAACATTAACTATTTTTTTCTCCACAATGTTATGTTGGGAGAATTTTTTCATTCTATATTTTTAAAATCCAAAATCTTATAAATAAATAAATAAATAAATAAATAAATAAATAAATAAATAAATAAATAAATAAATAAATAAATAAATAAATAAATAACTGTTTGCAATTGTTGATCTTTTTGAAATTATTTGTTTTTGTTTAAATGTTGACACACTAATTTATAGATATTTTCCCAGAAATTAAATTGAAAAACATATTTTTTTAACAATATATCAAAACTATTATAAATTATAATAAAAGCCATTACAACTTGCATCTTGCAGTAGATCCCTTCAAAGAAAGAAACCCTGCTCTCTTCCTGTTTTTCCGGGCTGTTACCTAGCAACAGAAGACGCATTGACGTCTCTGCTGACGCTCTTTAAAGCGACACTAATTTGTACGGCCCCTTGGCTTCTATCCTTCCCACTGCCAACAACTATCCCCAGATACGACTCTACACATCTCCGAGGAGGACTAAAACATGGCCAACACTGAGGTACGATTCAGCTGAAGAGACAGCCAACACTTGTTCCGATGTTGTTCTCACAGTCAGCTGGACTTTATCTAAACACGCTGTTGTTTTCAACGAAAGTGAACCTCATAGCTAGCTGTTAACAGACTAAAGCTATATATATTTTTAGCTCATTTGTTGCTCTTTTGCTTGTTCTACAGGGAAGCAAGCTGTGGGGAGGCCGTTTCGTTGGAGATACCGACCCAATCATGGAGAAATTCAATGAGTCCATCACCTATGACCAGAGGATGTGGGATGCTGATATCCGAGGGAGCAAAGCGTATGTCAAAGCTTTGGAAAAGGCGAACCTGGTCAGCACGGAGGAGATGGAGCAAATTCTGCAGGGGATGGACCAGGTATGGATAAACTGTGCTGGACGTGCGGCTCTGGATTTTATAATAGACCAAGTTAGGTAGTAACTAGCTATATTTACTTTAGTAAGTATCGTAAAGTATAGTAAGTATCTTACTTAAGTAATATTTCTGGATACTGTGTTCACTAAATGGAGAATAAGCTTGTTATTACCAAAAATCATTAGACACCAGAGTTGTGTAGTAACTAGTTACATTTACTCAATTACATTTACCTGAGTAACTTTTATTTATTTATTTATTTATTTATTTATTTATTTAATGTATTTTAGGAGTACTTTTACAACGCTGTACTTTTTACCTTCACTTTAGTAATTTTATTATGAAGTATCTCTACTCTTACTTGAGTAAAGTTTCTAGATTTTCTACCCACTGAATAAAAAAAGCATGTTTTAACCAAAAAATTACCAAACATAGACACACACCTGCAGTTTTTGTTAAAGGTTCATGAATTGTTGTCATTCTGGTCCTTAAATACCAAAATTTCCACATAGCTTTATATTTTGGCTTTATATTTTGGTCTGTCTGATTATGTACTTTTAAATATTAAATGACTGACATTTTGATCAGTTACTCAGTACTTGAGTAACATTTTTACCAAATACTTGTACAACTGCTTTTGTACAGTTGTACAAGTTTGTACAAATGTGTTGGAGCTACTCTTTCTTGAGTACATTTTCTTGACTACTCTACCCACCTCTGATTTTATAATAGAGTATTATAATAAAGGGGTGAATACAATGCAGGCCTAACCCTAACCTGCTTCACATTTTTATGTATAAAATATGACAACTATGTTTTTCCTTCCATTATACTAAAATACCAACATGATAAACTGCAATTTATAGTTGTAACGTGGCAAAATTTGGGAAATTTTAAGAGGTATGAGTACTGAGAGAACTGAATGTCACTGAATTTTCAACACACAAAACACAAAGCACCTACAGACACTCAAGCTTTGGACAGTACTATTATTATGTTAAAACTTGCAGAAGATTGATTCTGTGCATAGCTGTCTGGTGGACTCTGGTTAATAGATGACAGCTGAGAATGTGCCGTGGTGCAGGATTCCTGCTTCCTGCTGAGTGAGTTGCATACAATAGTGTCATCATGTGACAGGTGTCAGCTGGCTCTTTCATTCAGGGCATTTTGTGCATTGCTCCATTTCATACTAGTTTTTGCTTCATCAGTGCAAGTAACTCTGGAAAAACCAACTATACTTCGGCCTGCTTAGCAGAATTTGAAAAATATAACTAATTATGGATACGTTTTATAATTATTTCATGTCATTATAGTTTAAAGGGGCATTATATATTTTGAGTTTTGCATCATTTTTTAATGTTATTCCCACATCAAAAACATACCTGGAGCGCTGCTTTGATTCTTTCATGGATGTCTGAGAAATACTTTAATCTCCATAGCAACCATTCAGCTGTTCAAAGCGCCTGGGTGGACATAACTCCACCTTCGAGGTTGAAGCTCCTCCTCTGAGCTGCAGTTTCCAAGCTTCAGAGCTTCCGCCTCACAGAGCAGCCCTACCCCACACAGATCCTTCAGACTAGCCAGCAGCAATTAGAGAACACCTGGTGGAACTGTGCACCTACTGAGCTCAATATACGAGCTACTTCTCAGTGAAACGCTGGTAATAATATTGTTAAATGGTGAATAGAGAATCGATGTAGTGATTACATCCAGTTTTGGAAAGATCTTCTTAAAAAGACAGAAGCCCAATTTCAATTTACGAAGTCAAATTTCTTCTAGGTCACGTTTGACATATACAGCATTTTATAATAACTGAAAGTAACATAGTTGCTTGATTGTGCTCTAAAATGATTCAATGTGGCTGGAAAACACAAAATACTTCCCCTTTAACTAAGTGTAACTTACAAGATAAATGGGTCCAATAACCAGCTATAATTAATCCAGTTTAGCTAATATTTTGTTTGAATCAGTTTGGTTCATTTTAATATCTATGAGATGATAAACATTTAAAGGCAAAAGGTAAAGTTAATCTTATTTATATAGCACATTTTCAGCAACAAGGCAATACAAAGTGCTTTACAGGAATTAAAAGGAAATACAAACAAAATAACAAACCAAAGGAAAGGCCAAAAAAGAAAAAAAAAGAAAAATAATCTAATGTTGACCTAAAGTATGTAAACTAGGTGCTGCTGTTCAGGGTTGCTAAGTATCCTCTGGTCTAATTCCATTTCTGGGTTGGGAGAATAGGAGTCTGAAAAATAGTCTAACAATGTTGATCCAAAAGTATCCTCTGGGCTTCTGGTCTCTGGATCTCAATAGTGAGTACTCTACAGTTTCTGAAAAAATAAGCTAAAGAGTGACTAATCTAATCCCCTTTCTGGGTTAAAAGTGAGCACTCCACTGTTTCTAAATACTTGATACTCCTATCCAGGGTTGCTAGATAAGTATAAGTAAGTATCTTCTGGTCTAATTCCTTTTCTGGGTTGGAAGAATAGGAGTCTAAAACGTAGTTGCTAAGGTAGTTTTTCTGGATTCCAAGTTTGTTCTAAACCCTGTTCTGGGTTGCTAAATAAGTGTAAGTAAGTAAGTATTCTCTTTTTAAGTATGCTCTAAGTTTACAAAAGTAATGAGTACTCCACAGTTTCTAAGTAATGATACAAACTAAGTGTTCCTGCTCTGGAAGAATTTTATTTTTCTGGATTCTAAGTTCGTTCTAATTCCTTTTCTGGGTTGCAGTAATGGGAGTCTCTCTGTATAATAATCTAAGAAGTATATTGGTCTACAGTTTCTAAAAAATAAGCTAAAGAGTGGCTAATAAACTAGAGTATCTAGATTCCAAGTTTGCTCTAATTCCTTTTCTGGGTTAGAAGTGAGTACGCCACAGTTTCTAACTAAATAAAATTAATAAAAAATAAAAAAGAGGAAAGGACACATTAGGGCAAATGGCAACGGCAGAACTCCGATAGAGGTGTTGTTATCAAGGAATGTCCTTGGGAGCTCTCAGCTCCACAGCTGCATTGATAACAGGAGGGCGTGAGGTGGGAAGGAGCGTTATGTTTACATATCTTCAAGGAGATTGGAAACATGCAGCCCTTCCAAGACCACACGGGAAAAGCCAGATACAGAATGTCTTGTGTCAGGTATAAACTTCAATCAGTCTGACTGTTCGCCAGTTTGGTCAAGTCCGTCACAAATTTGTTGATAATCCAGGTATCCACAAGCTCCAAACAGCAGAAATTCTGTTATCATGAATAAATAAAGGGTGAATCCCGCCAGGTGTGTCCCTGCAGGACAAGAGGGCTCTCCTGTGCTCAGTCTTCTCATCGAGATTGCATTGAGAGATCGGTTGACCAGATCCATAATTTGTAGATTTGGAAGATGTGCAGAAAAAAGCTCCAAAAGTGGAGAAAAAGACAGGACAAAAACAGAGCAAGCAGGGCAGGCATGGGCAGGGAGGGAGCAGAGGGAAAAAGCATCCGCCTTCACCGAGAGCAAGAGAGGAAAAAAGTCATGTAACCCTCATTTTGCTCCACAGATTTCTGAAGAATGGTCTAAAGGTGCGTTTTTGATTAAACCTGGAGATGAAGACATTCACACAGCCAACGAACGCAGGCTTAAGGTGATGTAGAGCTTGTCTTTCTCAGAATGGTATTATAGATTAACCATCTAAAACTTGTCCAAACTACACTAAAGATATAATAATTAATTTAAAAATTATGTATAAAAAACAAAACAAATCAGTGCTGCTTTGTTGCCGGTTTGTCCAGGAGCTGATTGGTGCTCCTGCAGGGAAGTTGCACACCGGCAGGAGCAGAAATGATCAGGTTTGTTTTTTCCATCACTGAATCTGTAGTAAAGGTCAGCTGGAAGTAAATCATGAGACAACGTGTTGTGTTTTATTTAAACAGGTGGTGACGGACATGAAGCTGTGGCTACGAGACGCCATCACTATGCTAACGGATAACTCCCTGCAGCTCATCTCCACCATGGTGGAGCGGGCAGCAATGTAAGAGCATTCTGAATGTAAATACGTTTGTTTCTTTTATTCTACTTCATTAAACCTTTTGTAAATTACAGAGAAATTGACGTCCTTTTTCCTGGTTACACCCACATGCAGAAGGCTCAGCCAGTCAGATGGAGTCACTGGATTCTCAGGTGACCCATTAACAATGAAATCCACCAAGTTTATCTTTAATTTTTTTAATATTAGTGGACATTCACCATGTTTTTTTTCTCATTTCTTTCCCTCAGCTATGCTGTAGTTTTAAGCAGAGACGTGGAGCGGCTTCTGGAGATCAAGAAAAGAACCAATATTTTACCTCTTGGCAGGTGCAGTGCAAACACTTCCAGCTCCGCTGTGATTTTCATTCACAGATGTGATCAAGTAACAAGAATTATTCTGTTTTCAGCGGCGCCATTGCTGGCACACCTTTTGACATCGACAGAGAGCTACTGCGGACTGGTCAGATCAGTTTGAGAGTTGTTGTGTTACTAATGCTAATAAAAAAATATGCTGAACATTTCTCCTTCTCTGGGTGTAGAGTTGGGGTTTGATAGCATCAGCCTGAACAGTATGGATGCCACAGGACAAAGGGACTTTGTTGGTATGTCAACTGTATATTTCAGCCTTTCAACATAACCATTGGTTTTAAGTGAAGCCTTCTCATATTTGTGTTTTAAAGTACTTGTTTTTTTTTTAAGCGGAGTTCTTGTTCTGGGCTTCCCTGTGTTTGACCCACCTTAGTAAGATGGCCGAGGATCTCATGCTGTACAGCACTAAGGAGTACTCCTTCGTCACGCTCGCCGATGCCTACAGGTAAACTTTGCTTTCTTTTTTTTTTTTTTTTTGCTTCAGTTTGTCAAGACTTCACAAATGTGAATTAAAACATTTTCGATTAAAAAAAAACTTGCTTCATAGTCCAGCAGAAAATGAAAATCTTGTGGATTTTTCCTTACCTCATCCATAGGTATATTGGTGAAAATAAAACCTTTTTAAAATGCTATGTAATTTAAATATGTATGAGTTGTTTTTTCTTATTGTTTATTGCCAAAATTTACAGATGAAACAGAAGAAATAAACAATTGCAAAATGTTTTTTTTCTGTCTTCTGCTTTTATAAAAAATGGGCTCAACATTTTGGATCTAGTGCTATATTCAGCATGCACTATGTAAAATATGCAGCTCAATTATAATAGTTAAATAAAATTAAAAATACTTTCTGAAATGTTTTCCTGAAGTACAATAAATTTAAGTTTTAAGAATTTTTACCCAGAAACAGGATAGTTATGTGTCGATATGACATTCCCTGTGAAGAACTATTGACTTTTATGTAAAACAATGTAAAAAAAATTGACTTCAGTTTAAAGTTGTATTAAAAATTGCTCAAATAAACTGTTGACATGACTGAGGTCACACAATCAGATAACGTTTTGATATGTTTACTTTGTACAAAGTATCAAGTAAAGATGCTAAAATTTTCTTAAATCTATCCCTGTCTACAAAGCATATTAAAACATTTGTTTTGCATTTAGGATACATCTGTGAAATTAAATTATATTTTGTAAAATATTTATCTTACATCTGCCTGTTACTCCTAGAGTTAGGGTTAAGAACTATAGCTGCTTACAAATTGTACTTCTTGTCCTCTAATACTTATTTTCTTTAAAAGCTTCTTTAAAATGTTGCCATTCTTCTGTAACACTCTTCTTCTTCTTCTTTTGTTTATTTGTGTGATTTGTAGCACAGGCAGCAGTTTGATGCCCCAGAAGAAGAATGCCGACAGTCTGGAGCTGATCAGGAGTAAAGCAGGTCGTGTCTTTGGCAGAGTAAGACAAGATTAGTTAAAAATCTACTTTATATTTGTTTTATTGTAGGACTGGGTTACACGGAGGGATGAAGATTCATGATCATGATCATTTGTAGAGAGAACAGCATGAACTCTAAATAAGAAGCATCATTTTAATGCTTACTTGGTTCATTCATTTCACCAAAGCTACTTCATTCACTTTGAGCTGTTGCAATAAATAATTAGAGGTATAAAAATCTTTTTCACTTTCAGAAATAATTTGCTTTGGCATATGCAAACACCAGGTGCCCTGCCTGATTTCATAATGTTCTTCTGCAACCTGTTTTTGTTTTGTACTAGTGTGCAGGATTCATGATGACTCTGAAGGGTCTGCCCAGTGCATATAACAAGGATCTGCAGGTTTAAACTTACATCTTTTCTAATATTATAACTTCACTTGAAGATTCAAATGTAACCTCCTGTTATGTTGTGGTTTCTGTATTTTTTCAGGAGGACAAAGAAGCCATGTTTGACTGCTATGATACTGTCCATGCTGTGCTGCAGGTGACAACTGGAGTCATGTCGACTCTAAAGGTGAAAACATAAAAATAAAAACCTAAATAATCCAGAGAGTTGAGACCCCAAAAATTATCTGAATCTATCAGTAATTTTTCCCACTGTATAATATGTTATTTACATCTATTTTTGTTTAATGTTTCTGCAAGATATACATATTGTGGAGGATCTGTCAGTTCTTATGGGGAATAAATGTTAATTCTGAAAAACAAGCATAATCTTCAGGTTCTTCTTTTTTAGCAGTAGAGTTTTAAACCAAAATTTGTGATGCTTGAAATAGACACCGTTAAAAAATAAAAATTCAGTTAAATATCTTGTCAAAAGGTAATTTCAGGATAAATATGGATCCTGTTAAAACCTTCTAAAAAGCATGGTTAAGTATTTTGGATTTTATCTTAACATTACAAAGAATATTTTAAACAATAGTCATGAAAATTAGATTAGTTATTTTTCTTTAAATAGATGTTATTAATTTGCTTCTCTTGTCTTTCAGATCAACCAGAGTGTAATGGAAGCTGCGCTCAGTCCTGACATGTTGGCTACAGATCTGGCCTACTACCTCGTGAGAAAAGGGGTGAGATGTTCCAACAATATTGTGTAGTAGCAGTAAAACACTGCAAAACCACAAAATCTTACCAATTCTAGTCTAATTTCTAGACTAAATTACATGATTTAAGATATCTTCACTACAAACTAGTCCAAAATTACTTGCTAAGATTTTGTGTTTTTGCAGTGAATTAGTTTTGATAGCTTTATAAATTGTTTATGTTTTGACACTCTTCTCGTTCCAGGTGCCATTCAGAGAAGCCCATGGTCTCTCTGGAAAAGCTGTATTTGCAGCTGAATCTAAAAATGTCTCCCTGAATCAGCTGACTGAGGCGGACCTCGCTGCTATCAGGTAGTTGACACTTATGTATGGATGCATATATGTTTTTAATCAGAGGAAACATCAAATTAATAGCTAAAGGAATAAATCATTGTGGGTTAACTATATAGTAGAAGTTCTACATATATTTTTTTATTATTTTTAATGATTTTGAATTCAATCTTTCTTTTCTCTGTCTGTGTATGCCATATGGATGCATGTGTGTGAACTTTAGCCCGTTGTTTGGAAGTGATGTGTCTTCAGTGTGGGACTACCGGAGCAGCGTGGAGCAGTACAGCGCTTCTGGGGGAACATCGAAGAGCAGCGTCTCTGCCCAGGTGGAACACCTGAGGAACTGGCTGAAGACTCGGTCACCGTGACCTCTTCTCTGTGACCTCCAGCTGTCAGACTTGGGTCAAAGTGAATTACTCACACCTTTATTCACACTGCCTTTATAAGCTTGAAATTTATTTGCTTTAAGTGACTTTCATCTCAGGATACTTTTGTTGATCATGTATTCTTACCTGAGCAATGATCAATAGGTTACGAAATAAAGGATAATGTTACAGACTTCACTCCAATAAACCATGAGTGTTGATTTATTTCATTTCCAGCTTTATTCAAATCTTCCACTGATGACTCTGCATCATTTCCCTCCAGTTTTTACTATTTTGTGCCTGTTCCATTGCCACTTCTTTCATTCCTTTGCCCATTTTGTACCACTGTACTAAAACCAATAGTTAAGCTATTTTATGTATTATGCAGTGATATTAGCGTATTGGTATTATTGGGGTTTCACTTTAAATTTCTACTCTAAAAAGTGCCTTAAACGCATCTGGCAACCAGCTCCTCCTCCTCTGTACAAATTCAGGTCAAAAATGCCGTGCAACTGGTCATAGTTGCCATGACTACAGTATTGCGGCTAAAATCATGTATTTTTTAACTTAAAATGAAATACGGTCCCTGGTGGCGATAAACAGGAAAAGATAATTGGCTCCTACAGACAGAATTATCAGCCAATCAGAATTGACGTACAATGACGGTGGGACTCAGAATGTTGAATCATAATTTACAAAATGGCTGCCGCATTCGCTTCATCTCCGGTTGACCTAGTTGCTGACTTATTAAAATCTCCTTTTTCGAGACGCTCTTTCACGGATAAAAAAGAAATAACTAAAAATGGAAAACCCACATCAAACCTGGATTCGTTAAAACAAGCCAGTGAGAACTTTGTTAGGCATTTTAAAGACTGTAACTTTGAGCGCTATGAGTTGCTAACAGCTAGCACTTAGCACAACAACCTGTGGATTTTATTTACAAATAATGGGTGAGTGTTACTTTTTTTTATCACTTTCTCATTCAGACTCTACTGAATATTTTTTCTTTTATTTGTTCACATAGATTTGAGCAGTTTGGCCTTAACTGGGGAACATAGAAAAGTTTTGCTAAACTAATGTCTGTTCAATTGTATGTGCTGTTGCCAGTCTATTTTGTTAAAATATATGTTGATATATTGCTTGATATATGCATTGGTGCCTTAGTTGGCGTATTTTTATTTATTTGCATATTATTGGATGCCTGTGGCTTGGTGTGGTGCATAGTTTTTGCATTGTCCTGCACAATGTGTGTATTGTTCAGGTAGGAGACTCTTCCACATATGGCAGGCTTGAATTTCTGCACCTGAACATTTCTGATACTGTGTTTTTTTTTCTGAAAGACATGCTGCATTGAACTTTGTTTGTTATTTTGCATAAATATGTATTATTTTATTGAAGACAATATAAACATACTTTTTTGGGGGTAAAAGTTTAATGTTTTTCTTTATTTTAAAATCTAAAAATAGAAATAAAATGGCGGTTCTTTTATTTAAAAATAACACAGAACATACACCATACCTTTGCTGGAAGATGGTGGCACAATCATACTGTATGAATTGGTTTCTTCAAGAGTAACAGGAAAACTTGTCATAGGAATCATGACATAAAAACTATTGGAGGCTGTGTAATTTGAAATTATATGTTCTAAATAATATGTATCAGGATCATTGGCATGAACAGAGCTGAGAGGACGACGAACAACATTTGGTTCACTCTCTTATGAGCTGCGCCTGACTTGGAGCTGTAAACTACTCTGCCATCCAGAGGCTGCGTGGGTCTGAAGATGTTTTTCATGGGCTGTCCTGTCCAAAATCTGCACTGTTTAACTATGGCATCCAGCTGGGGAGCAGAGGAAAAAAAACATGAGACTCTGACAAAAAGAAAAGAAACTGAAGAAAAAACAAGTTTTACCTTTTTTACCGAAGTAATGGCAAAATGTACTGCGTAGTAAAACACTCATAAAAGTAAATTTTCTCAAAAAGTTAGTCAAGTGAGTGTAATTGAATAAATGTAGCTAGTTACTACCTGACTCTGAATGCAAATAGGTGGTCATTAACCGGCAGAAATATTTAAAATGTATGGGGTTTTTTTTAGATAAAAATCAGAATAAAATGTTAAATGACTCCTCACCTGTCGACTGCTGATTGACAGCATCCTATGAAACACTGTCCATGCAACCGCCTGCTCACATCCCGGAGTTGTCATGGAGCCCACGTAGCGGTAGTAACTGTGAAGCTCGGAGGCTGCCGGGATGATGTAACTCAGTCTAAAGTTTGGAATCACTGTGTTGCTGCCTAAACACAGTCAGAAATAGAGATAGCCAGCAAAAATATCACGTTAGTACTTAGTAAAATCTTAGAACTGCATGTTTTTGTGGTTTCTTGGGGAAACAACACTGTTGTTTAACCAATGAACGTGTTTACTGATTGTTCAAGCTTGTTTCTGTCAAATGTAAGTTATAGTGTATTCCTTTGGTGCTGCTTCTCTCCAATTACACCTCATAATTTTTAGATGTCTTTAGTAATTTAATTCATGTGTTTCCTATGGACGCTCTGCATGTTACTGTTTATATCTGGAAATTTCGCGCATGCGCACAATGCTGGAGGGCGTTATGCGCATGCCATCTAGCCGTAGTAGAACAATACCGTTAACTAACTAATTAAGCCCAGAGATGTAGGTATTATTAATTTAGTGCAGTGTGCCACAGCAAAGAGGAAAATAACGCAGAAAATCGTTAAAGAACTCGACCGCACGTTTTTTTCCGCCTCGCTTTCTGTCTGTGCTACGGTACACGCACACCCGTTGCCATAGCAACTGACAACAAGGCCACCATACGTATCAGGGTTCAACATTTTAAAAATACTCAAACATTTCCCTCACAAAGAACAGGACATTCAGTCCGTTAGTGTTTTTAGGCTTGATGTTTATTTTGCGATGATTAATAAGCGCTCACTTGATAAATTAGCTACCGCTGCTATTAGGTTAGCTAATAACAGTTAGCTAACATACCGCTGCTAATACTTTTAATCTACCACAGCGGTTTTAGATGAGCTAATTTAAACGCCTGATCTACTGATGATCTATCAGAGTTGGTGTTTAGGTCGCCTTTTTTATTTTGTAACTGAACCGAAACACACCGAATTACTCATCATGTTAAGGTTGTCAAAGTCAAACAAGCATAACTGAACTACTTCCCTCTGTGTGGCACTGCGTTCTTTTACATGACAGGCAGACATTTAAGATTGTGTTTATCTCTTCAGATGGACCAGACGCCTCAAATTCCCCCTAAACCCTAATTACCTATTGCACTGTACATGGGTTCAAGTTTCAAGTCCAAGAAGAATAACAACATTCATGATATGTTTTTGTGTTTTTAAATTAAAAAAATAATATATTTACCATTGTTTTTTACTTGACCCAGAGCAGCAATTATTGTGTCTAGATGAGGATGATCATCTGCTGTTTCCTGTAAGGAAGTCAACAAAAATACAATAACCTATAATAATAATATGATAAGATAAACTGAACTTGGAAAGACATTTACAGTATTTTAAGTATTCACTCTTCATATTTGATCAGATTACAATCCCAGTCTAAATGTTTAGGTTGGGATTGTATGTGACAGACTAACAACAAGCAGTGCATACTTGTGAAAGGCAAAGGTGTCCAAAGTTTTTTGCACCGAGGGCCAAAATCGCAAGCTGAAAGTATTCAGGGGTCAAAATTTCTATCCCGATTTTTCTTGAGCCCCACAAAAGGCTCAAGAAAAATCCTTTGTGTCGTACTTAACATTCTCAGTTTAAGAAGATATAAACTTGCCATGGAAAATCTCATCTTAAAAAAATTACAAAAAGTGTTGGATGACCACTCTTTAATTGAAGTCAGAGGCCAGAAATGGCCCCCTGCCCCACACTTTGGACACCCCGGCAGTAGAGTGATGCGTTACCTCAAAGAAGAGGGCGAGCAGAGCGATGCCCGCCATATCGTGTTCTGCTTCCTCCAGAGAGCTGTAAGGCTCTTTAATATGGACTATGTGCAACTGTGCAGACAGAAAGGAAAGGTATTATAAGGAGTCGTACCTAGAACACAAACCTGAAAAAAATAATCCTAATAAACCAGTTTTCACTGCAATCATTTTAAATTTGAACTGAAATTTGCATTATTGCTCAATACCGGTGTTACACCATATTCTGTGACATTGTGACCCTGTGAGGCGCTGTTGCATTTTAACACCATGAGTCACTAAAAATGTAAGATTTGCAGGGGAATGTGGTGACTGCAACAAACGCAAAAGGAAAAATACAGAAAAAGATGAACAAAGGATAGAAAAATCTCACCACTAATATTATGACTATTATGGAAATATAGACGGTCACATAAAATTATATCCTGTTCAGATATTGTAACCAAACTGTAACTTATAGAAAAACATCAAATACTTAAGTAGTAGAGTTTAGTATTTTACCATAAGTTACAGAATGGTCACAATATCTGAGATATATTTTATTTCCATAATAGTCATAATATTAGTGGTCAAATATTACATTTTATTCTTTGTTTGGCTTTTTCTTTACTTTTAGTTTTTATTTTTTGTTCTTTTTCTTTATTTTTCCTTTTGTTTCTCCTCTGCAAACCTTACATTTTTGACATAGCATAGTGTTAAGACGTGTCAAACACAAGGTCTATGGGCCAAATCTGGCCCACCATAGCTTTTTTTGTGGCCCTGAGGAGTCTAGACTCAACTCTAAGTGTGCTTAAATATCATGCTATCAATCAAATCAAAGCAGTTTTTATCTGCTTACATAATTAAATGCAAATATCACAAAGTATTTTAAGTTAGTACCACAAACACTTTGGTTTTTATTGCAAAAATCACAAAAAGAATCACAAAATCCTGGAGGGACTCAAAAGATGTTCAATAATATTTAATTTTAAGAATTCATTGATATTTTATCAGTACATTCTGGCACAACCGTCCCTTTAAGAGCATTCATGATCTTGATTTGGCCCAAAACAGCAATGAGTTTGACACCCCTGTGTTAAGATGTTACAGCGCCTCCTACAGACACAATATACACCTGCAACGAACCACTAATATTCTGTCTGAAGCAGATTACAGGTTGTTTGCGTCATAATTTATACCAAAATATTCTTTTAAGTCTTCAAAAATCTGCTGAATGCAATAGAAAACGCCACTTATCGAGTAACAGCTCCAGTATAATTCATAATCCTGTTATTCACCCGGCCTTTACGCCCTTACCTCCATGGGAAATCTTTCCCCATCAATGGTGTGCTCTGATCCCGGCGTCCCTCTCTCTCCCCAGTGGAAGTGAAACTGGGCCGCTCTGTAGTGACCCGGCAGAGCGCCTCCTGTCAGCCGCACTGACTCTGGTAAAGCAAAGTGAGCTGATGGAGAAAAACGAAGTCAGAGCGTGAATCTAACGAGCATTGAGGCTCTGAAAGGGAGGAGAACAGAACAGGCTTTGGTGTTTTTCATTACCAGAGTGGCCCTTGTTCTCTACTGTGATGTTGATTAAGTCGGTGTGTCCGATGAAGCTGAAGGGAGGAAGGGCGCTGCTGAAATGAACTTTATTGGTCACGATGTTAATTGGCGACTGGCGTAAACCTCCACATCTGGGAAACAGAGCTGCCCAGCGGCTTGGGTCTGGAAAAGAGAGTCATCACATCACACTGTAAGCATCTGAAGGTGGTTTAACTTGAAAATGAACCTTCACCTGCTGCCAACACAAAAAATTGTTTTGGTTTTAACTCAGAAATTAAAGTTCATGAAGTTGATTTAACAATAAGAAACAAGTTGTCTAAAAATTGTTTTTTAAGTTTACTAGTCTTGAATTTTGTGTTTTAACTTAACACTGCAACTTAAACCAAATAGTTATGTCACAATATGCAAGAAAAAACAGAGCACTCATTTCTGTATTATTTTACTCACAATATCAAGTTAAAATAACTATTTATTTTACTTTAGAATCATTTTAATTCTTGTTTCAAATTGCATTAACAAAATTTCTGATCTGATAATTAATTTTATTAAATTCAGCTCAGAAACATTTAGTGTGAGCAGGACATTATCCTCGAGCTTTGAAAACTGAGAATTGCTTTAAAATGAATATTTGCTTTAATAACAAACAAGAGTTGGATCAATGTAACACACTTCCATCTCAGAATACATAAACATGCTGCTAAGCATTGTGGGAAATATTTCCCACTCTTTTTCCTCTTTCAGTTTTTTTTAAGTGCTACCCTAAAAACTGTAGTTTATTCAACTGAGAGGTTTGAGAAAATGAATAAAAAGTTAACACAACTTACTGCTGTAAGTTTATCTTTCACAAACTCAAACGTGTCCAAAGTGTGGCCAGAGGGCCATTTTTGGCCCCTGCACTGAATTTACGCGGCCCTAACCCTGGTTAAAGAATGACACCAATTTAGATGGTGGTAGATGCAGATAGACTTTAAATAATGATTTATTATTATTTCTGGTTATAATAATTTATTTGAAATAATTATTTTTGATAAATTAAAAATATATATTTTTTTTCTTTTCTTTTTTTACTTTTTTTATAGTAATTAAGATCCCAACTATTCAGTGACTTTAGGTTGGGATGTTTCCAAATCAGCTTTTAATCTATTAATTAATAAGCTTTTTAAAGATTATTCTGAAAAACTTAATATATTTTTTAAAGAAAGACTGACACAAATCCTGGCCTAATTTTCCAGAATACACTAAATATATTGAATTTTTTTCAATTGATATATTTTTTTAATATAAAAATGCAAAATTGCTTCTAACTTTAGGATGTGGAATGACTTACACATCTCTAATCTATAATAAAATCTAACAACTCAATGTTTAGTTTATTGCAAATAATTATAATAGTTACAAGATTTTAACTTTAAAAAATATTACAGTTTTTAAACCCATAAGTGCTTCTGACATGATGATTTTGGTCCATGTGACAAAAAGTTTGGACACACCTGATCTGTTGTTGGTGATATAAAAGACACAACCCAGAAAATAAACTAAATTATGGTTCCAGTTGATCCATTTATTGCAACTAAAGTAGAATAAATGTTTATTTAGAGTTGAAGAAGAGACGCTGCAGGGGTGTACTTAGTTTACCCACCACTGCATATTGAAGTGTTTAGGAAAAATGTTTTAACACCAAGATCTACTGGAGGTTCTGTGTTGTATGTATGTAAAGTAAGAAGAAATGTACTGATATAATATATAACAGTCTATAAACATCTAAAATATTAAAATGCACAGATTATTTGTGAGGTTTGAAAAGACTAAATTTAAACCTTTTACCAAATAACAATCTAACCCAAACTTGCACTGCGTCATGTGGATAAAAAAATATTTAATTGATTTGTTTTATTCATCCATAGATTTGAATTGGACCTGTTTGAAGTTCCTTCATATAATATTTGCTGCAACTTTTCGCAATGTAAAAAAACTGAATTGAACTGAGTTAGATTAGCTTTGCTGCTGTTTGAATATTTTACTCACCTTTGCATGTGTCATCACAGGTCTGGCTCTGGTAACACCACTCAGCTGAAATCACAAACAAAAATCTGAAACGGGTTTTGTTGCAGCTTCTTGTTCAAAAGAGGTGTCATGAAGTTCATAAAATAATTAGGTTAGCTTTTATAACAGTTTCTATTAATCTGTTTATATGTTTAATCCCAGAAACTAAACTTTGAGAATTCAGAAACAAAACAACAACAAAAATACAAACAAATCCATCAGCTGGATTGTCTAGTTAGTTTGTTATATGTTCCTGTGTAGTCTTTATTTTTAATGCTTTGTTTGTTTGGATGCTTCTGTTAAATCAATAGGGAGAAAAATACACTACAAATTATAATTATTTTAACCCCTGGGATGAACTGTGGATTACTAGAGGTTCTAGATTTATACTCCTTGCTTTCAAAGAAAATACTAATCACAAAAAGCATTCCACTGGTGTTTTTTATTTATTTTTATTTTCCCTGTGTGCCATATTAATTGGCTCTGACTCAGTAATAAAAATTTTTTTTTTTTTTTAGACCTCTACAACAGCTGTGTCAAACTTTTTGTTTCGGGACAAATCAATATCATGAATGCTTTTAAAGGGCCCTTTGTGCTAGAATGTATTGATAAAACTTCACAAACTGTAAAAATATCAATTAATTCTTAGAAGTAAATAATAATATTGACCATCTTTTCAGTTCTTCCAGGATTTCGTGATTCTTTTTGTGACATTTTGCAATAAAATAAAAAGTGTTTGTGGTACTAACTTGGAAATATTTACGATATTTCCAAGTTGAGTTTGACACTTGTGGCTTAGAGTATTCTCTGGAGTGTCACCTTTATTTTGATAACAGAACCATTCAAATACGTCTTGTAATTTTTGAGAAATATTGAATTCATTTAGTCATTTTTGAGAACTCCAGCCCCTAAATGTGATACTTATGCGTAATTAGTTGTTTTGTTTTTTTTTTGCTTCCTGAAAGACTGAAGCTTAAGTTTCTTAATGACCAATAAGCTTCTATTATATTTGAACATAAATCTGTTTTCTCAAAAAGCACCACTGCTGATTTAGTCGTGTTCTTTTGACAAGGAGTCTAAGACTTTATTTGTGTCACAAAGGAGCAGTTGTGAAACCGCTGATTGCATTCAGAGTAAAGTGAGTGCGTCGCTCCGTCAGGTGCTGATGAAGTCGTTTACTGTTGTCCTGCCGCTGTGTATTATGTTGATGAGAAAAAACTCCCTCCAGCGTCTGGCTCTGTGGTGGGAATGAAGGCTGGAATGGAGAACCATTTAGCTAATACAGAGACACAGATTAACCCATAATGACGTCCTTTGAAAGGGGACAACAGTTCTCACCAGGTGAGAACAATGCACAGGTGGAGGTGGGTTTTACCCCACCTGGCTCACACACCTGTGTCAGCAGCGAAGAAAAACCAAAGACGGGAATCAAACGTCGGCTTAAATTTGGTTTCCTTCAATTAGATGAATGTTTTAAATTCTTCATTTTAATTTTCTTTGTCTGGAACAGACAAAGAAACGTGGAAATTCACACCAGGAGGTTCTTAAAAATCATTAGCTGAGCTGCAGGAAACAATAATTTATATAAATAATATAGTATTTTATTGTATTTTCTTCCTGCAGGAAAAGAAAAAAAGCTTTCAACAATCAGATTTTATGTGCACTGTTAATCAACACACATGCATCTCTTCACAAAAATACTTTTAATTTGTAAATACACAGACTTTGTGAAATGTATTGCATTTTAAACACTGTATTGTATTATTAGTATTTACAAATGTTTGAAGATAATATTTGGACACAAATACAAAAAAAATTGATTTTAAATTCAGGACATTTTCTCATTTTGAAAACATTTGTATTAATATTGAACACACTGAGTAGTTTATTAATAAGTGCTCCATGTAATGGCACAATTAACATTTCTGTCGAAATTTTTATTAATAAATTTCAGTTTCCTGATTAAGTAAAAGGCCGATGAAAAATATTTTATTAAAAGTTTATTGTTTTTATTTGTCATTGCCTTGACATTTTATCCCACAATTCACCTTGATTAACCACACTTTAATTATTCCTATTCTTTGGTATTTTATCCAACAATAATTGCTGATGATTGCTTTCTTTCTTGTGATTTTTACTTGATTAGGATTAAAAAATATATATTTTCTGTCAAAGCTGATTTTTTATTTATTTTTTCCCAGTTTCACAAGTCCACAAACTCGGCTCGTCTTAAAACACATTTCAAGCGTTGCATATAACTTTTTGGAGTTGCAGAAAAATGCCATGATTATTATCATTTACACACACACACACACACACAGTGAACGATGGTAAAAGTTTTTGTTTGAGTTGAGAGTCTTACCTGATGCCCTGGAGCGCAGGTAGAGGAAAGCCAGGAGGTAGAGAGAAGAACGCATCGTTGGGAGCAGAGCGGGCGAGAAGTGAGACTTTATTCCACCGGCTGACTTGGAGCACCACTTGTCAGTGGGAGGGATGCAGATTATGTGTGTGTGTGTGTGTGTGTGTGTGTGTGTGTGTGTGTTGGTTGAAAAAAAAGAGAGAGACAGCAGCAAACAAATGGCTTCGAGTCCCAGAGGCACAAATTGACAAGCTGTATTTATTGATTTATAATCATGTCATGAAAACTACATTGATAATTTATTTGCTCCTGATTTGTGCTGCATGTTTGTCCATCCACAGCTTGAAGTTTGACTCTTGAGCTTGAAACTGAAAACTGTTCAAAAAGGTTCAAGTGAAAATATAATTAAGAATAAAGCAGTAGGAAACCAGAACAATAAAAAAATGGTGTCAAATTATTAAAAATAGCATATTCATATCTAAATAAATATGTAATATGAGCAAGAAAATGGAAAAAATATATTGTGTATATGTAATGAATGCACTACATTAATAACTATTTGATAATCATTTTATTTTTTCTTGTAATTGTTTTAAAATTAACCTTCCCGGGATTGCAGATGGATTTTACATTATTTACCTGTTTGGTCACTTTGTATTCTCCCTTTTTAATAAATATAATTGAATTTAATCTTTTCATGGAATATGAAATAAAAAATGTGATAGATTATATTAGATGTAATAGAAACACACAAGTCAAACAAACAAGTAGAAATATATTTTAATATTCATTAGAACAGACTTATTTATTTTTGTAATTATTAATTACAAGTTTGTGAAATGTTAATGGTACAATAAAAGAAATGTTTAACTTTTGTTCATACTTACTGAACCTAAATACAGTTTTCAGCACAAACGGAGTAAAAAGATCCTTCATGTGATTCGGATGTAATCAGACCAACCAGAACCAGAACCTGGTCACAGCTGCACAACAAACATAAAAGCACTAATAAAATGGACAAACTTCATGTTTCCAGCTTTTTAAACAACAACATTTCTTCTTTAAGGCTAACGTCATTCTTAGCTTCAGCTAAGCTTCAGTTTCTTCATTTTAAAGCTTTAAAATCCTTCCAAGTTTTCAAACCTCCGTCAGGTTCAATAAAAACGTAGCGATACTGAATACAAACGCAGATAATCAGTTTCCTTCAGCACTGATACAGACAACACTTCTATTGTTAATGAAATGCTAAACGGATTTAAGGCAACAGCCAAAAAATGGCCTACATTTTACTGAATATGATGATTTGACTTATTATGATTTCATCTATATTTACTCTGATATTTTTCCTTCTCAGGCAGAAAAAGGAAGATGGCGGTAAACTGGAGGTGAGGAGAGGAGGGGAGGAAGGATGTCTTCAGCGGATATATTTCTGAAACAATAGGAAAAAATATTAAAATACGTGTTAGTATATGATTGTTTCCTTAATCTGCTTTTAGCAGCTGTGTTTCTAAGGCATCAGATTTTCTGCATAGCTGTAGTTTATCTTCAGTAAGGATTAAGGATTTATTAAATTATTAATAATTTGTGTAGATAAATAAAGTGCATATGTAGAACTTTGATTTTAATAACTGATGGATTTCTACAGCCAGGCTGCTGCATCTGGTCCACACTAATTAAATTAAATTAAAGTTCAGAGAATATTTTATCTAACTTATTATTACATGTGGTAGAATAATCGTCCTACTGTAAATTCAAAGTTGCATAAAAATGCTTCCTTCTTTCTAATTTTGTTTCTGTGGACAGAAAACACTAGAAAAGAATTGTAAATCCTAAAATAAAAAAACAAGTTGAGTTATGAAGGCACCAAGCTTTTTTTTTGCTCTGCATTAAGCTCCATCCATCAGCTCTGGTCATTCCTGCAGCATGATGCTGCCACCATCAAGCATGGCATTTTCCATGTTTACCAAAAAGGTAATTATTCATCTCATCTCTTGTAAACTGAACTGCTTGTTGTTTTGTGCTACTTTAGTCAACAACTAAACTAGAGCTGAAACGATTCCTCGAATGATTCGAGTACCTCGATTACTAAAATTCCTCGAGGAAAATTTTCCTGCCTCGAAGCTTCGTTAATTTATGTTTTATTAGTTAGCGCACCGTGTTCCGGCCGGGACTTCATTTGCGTTGCGCGGAGCTCTCACTTCCGCCTCTGAGTTGTTGACAAAAGCTAAGTCTCAGCGGCATAAAGTCCAATCTTCAAGATTGACCCGTGGGGATTTTATTGATTGATGATGATGCCGACTTTTTATCGTTTTTGGGGAACCAATAAGCATCCTTAAAATGACTGGGGGAATGCCTGGAGTACGGCAGCATTTCTCCTCCGGGGCTGCTGGTTGAAAGCGAACGGCGGGAAGAGCGCTGAGGTGAGCGGATAGCCTGAACAGGGCGGGCGGCTGAGTAGCTGATGCTTACCGTGTAAATGTAGCTTTACCGACGAACCGCACAATAAATTTCATATCCCGGTCTGAAGAAACGGGTGGCGGAGCGCATTGTACATGGCTGGTAGATGAGTTTCTGAGTGTGACCGGTGAAGTCCTGTGTTTCTCTTACCTGTAGCACAAAAGCCGCCACCACGGCCATCAATGCCAGCAGCAGCATCCTGCCCGCCCAGCCCAGGTCAAAGGTCGTCAGAAAGAAGAAGCGGGCCCAGCCCAGTTTCTTGGGTGTGTGTGGCGGGTAGCGCATGTTGTTCACTCCCTCCATCTTCAGCTTTTTGATGAGACAGCCGCGCAGGTGGCTCAGCTGGTCGAAGCTGAACTTGCCGTGGTAGCAGCCCATGCCGCTGTTTCCTGACCGAAAAATAAAATAAGTTAGACTGACGATAAACTTTAGCAATCAGAATAAAGTCCCTGAAAGTGTCAATGTGTTAATTTTTCTGTTACTTTGTTTTAAAGTATTTTAGTTTTAAATCTATTTTTTCAGAGTATTAAATATTTTAAAGTTGACTAAGTTTTATAACTGTTGACTTTATGATGTGTTTTTGTTGTTTTTTATGTTTTTATTATATAAAATGTGCAGTGTCACTGAAATGTGCTATACAAATAAACTTGGATGACTGATTAATCAATTCAGTTAATATCAGGTATTTGTCTTAGTTCAACATTTTATTTTATCCGAAGTCTGACGCTAGAGGGCGCTCTGGCATTTGCTTCACAGAGATGGGCAGAGTAAGAGTAACACTACTTCAACATATTTTCACTCAAGTACAAGTAAAAAGTATCCATTCAAGAAATTACTCAAGAGTAAAATATATTTGGTAAAAAGTCTACTTAAATACAGAGATCAAATTATCTTTTGATATTTAAAAATTACATAAAGTTAAATGCAAATTTTGCTTAAGGTAATTTATATAAATAAAAACAAAACAAAATCAGGAAAAAAATCCATCCAAATCAGTTTCTTTCAATAAAAAAAAAGTATGAAACTTTAACAAGAAACTGCAGGTGTGTGTCTGTATCTGGTGAATTATTGGTTCGAAAATCCAGAAATTTCACTCAAGTGTGAGTAGAAATACTTCATAACATTACTAAAGTAAAATTTAAAAAGTACATTGAAGTAAAAATATTCCTAAAAGCAATTGTTTTTGAAAAAAGTTACTTTTTAAAGTTTTTTTTTAGTTTTTTGTGAAACGGACTGACTTACCTACTCCTCCAAAAGGCAGCGAACTGACAGAGAAATGAACCAGACAATCATTTGCCAGGAATCCTCCGCTGGACGTCTCGTCTCTCATTCTGCTGATCACCTGCAGAGAGAAAAACGAAGCAACAAGAACCTGGTTACACATTAAAACATATGCACAAGTTTATAACAAGTCAGTAAATTACATGTCTGATGATTTTTAATCTTACTTTTTATGCTGTTTAGCTTTAAAATGACAAACAGGTTGCAGTTGATTTAATGTGTGGATATAAATGGGTCAACATGTGCTTTACACACTGCATTTATTTCATGTATTTGTTGTTTTTAATGTCCAACTCTGTTCTGGATTTCTAAACTGAATCAGCAAAACTGGAGCTATATTGTTGTTTGCTTTATTTTTGCTTTATGTGAATAGTTTGTGCGTTAATAAAAACGTAGCTCTGAGATACCTTCTCATCTGCAGAGAAGACGTACAGAGCCAGAGGTTTTTCTCCCTTGTTGATGAACTTTATGGCCTCGTCCAGTCCGCTGACGGGAAGGATGGGAAGAATCGGTCCAAATATCTCCTCCTGCATCACCTTGGCATCAGGCTTTACGTCACGCAGAACTGTGGGAGCTGAACGCAACATAAACCCCCCCCCCCCCCCCCAATGTTTTAGTTTATAATTGAATAAAAAAAACCTCTAAGTGTGATCTTTGGTACCGATGAAGCAGTCTGACTCGTCTCCGTCTCCTCCAGCAGCCACTGTGCTGTCCCCCACCAAGGCCATGATCCTCTTAAAGTGCCGCTGGTTGATGATGCGCCCGTAATCTGGGCATGTCTTTGGGTTTTCTGTGTAGAAATCCTGCAAATAACGGAAAAAAAATAATTTTAAATATGAAATAAAGCTTATTTTCATGTTACAAGTTCCATCAGCTCAGGGTCCAATTAGCGCTGGAAAATCAATCAGTAACAAGATAAATTGCGATAGACATGAGATCAATATAAACAGATAAAACGTGTTAGAGAATTCACTGATCTAGAACCGCACAGCATTCTGGGGGATGTAGGCAAAGTAAAGGTTTAGTTGTTCAGCCTCTCGCAGCTAGTTAAGCAAAGTGAGAGACTTCAACTACCTTTCCTCACTCTTTGGTTACGTAGCAACAAGCTATAAAGTTACTTATGGCTACCTAGCAACAAACTGTTAAGTAAATTATGGTTGCCTAGCAACTGCCTGTTGAGTAAATGGTGCAGCAGCAGTTTAAGATGTCACCACTGAGCCACATAACTGCTTAAAAATAAAATAAAAAAAACAATGTGGTGGAGTGAATACAGTTTAGAAAAGAGCAAGTGTCACATCATCAGTTTGCAATATATCAGATATTTAAAACAGAAAACTGATCATTAATTATCGATATCGACTGATACGAAGCGTTTAAGTTTTCCAGCCGTATCGTCCATCCCTGGTTCCACTGTGAGCTTCTGGTACCTTAATGGACTTCTTGACCTCCTCGATGACCCGGTCTTGAATGCTGGGGTCACAGAGGATGTAGTCTGGGGCGATGCAGGTCTGACCGCAGTTTGTGTACTTTCCCCACGTGATCCGTCTGAACAGAACATTTAACAGAAGGGTGTAAGAAAGGAGCATGTTGTCTTTAGCAAAGAGTTAAAAACTGTAAATATTAAACGTGTGTTGGACCTGCAGGCTATGCTAATGTCGCAGTTCTTGTCGATGTAGCAGGGGCTCTTGCCGCCCAGCTCCAGGGTCACGGGGGTCAGGTGTTTGGCGGCAGCCTCCATGATCACTTTACCCACCGTACCGTTGCCGGTGTAGAAGATGTAATCAAATCGCTGGCGCAGAAGCTCCTGGGTCTCTGCGACTCCTCCGGTCACTACAGGGTAAAGCTCCTAAAACAAAACAAACAGCTTAAACTTCATAAAAACAAAGAGTCCAAACTTAATGGGAGAATTTGCTTTATTATTTTATCTCCACTGCTCAAATACAAGAAATATAACACTATAATATGCGTAATTTCCTTGCATGTCTGTTTTTAATTTTGGATTTCTAAATCAGCGGGTTAAATTAGCACATCAGTCCCAGCTATAAAGACAGTTTATGTTTTAATAAGGACATTTAAACCTGCAAAAAAAAGACTGTAAGCACAGGGTCTAACTGTGAACTAATGAACAGATGAATAGATGGATGGAAAGATAGATTAACGCACAAATGAATGAATAAATAGACAGAAATTCAAATCTGGGAATCTAAATATTTGTTATACTCATTTTTTCCAGTTTCAGACTGTTACTTGAAGACAAACTATTTGTTACTAAGGCTTTTCAACACTATTTTTATAATATTTATAAAGATAATTGGTAATTATTGCTCAAACTGAGTTGAATTACTGACTCAAACTTTATTTGTGGAGCAGTTTTCATTCAGCCATGTGTAAGAGGAAGTGTTTAAAAGGATTAAAGTTAATTAATATAAGATTATTGTAAATTCATGACTGACGGTAGAGTTTGAAATGAAACCCAACTAATATCAGTCTTTCCTCATAATATTGCTGTGATAAAACATTTCCAAGGCTGAACTCCACACTGTCCTTTTTTATCACTGAAGCTGAATGTTTTCTTATAATTAAAAATAGGAGATGTATATGATAAAGTACCTAACTCACACAGTTTTGGTTAAATGCTGTAATTAAACAACATGAGGTCAAAGATAACTAAAATTTCTGGTGCCTGAATTTAGTTTTTGTGTGGGTCTTATTGCAATGTCTTTAAAATCATTATTTTTTTATTCAGAACATCATTAAACCAAAGCTTAATTTCTCCGTTTTCCTTCTTTTCTGAGTGTTTGGGAATAAATTTTATCTTCACTGTTGCTGTCATGTGTTGCTCTTTTCCTGCAAACACTCCATTAAAAATGCTGAGTTGTTTTTCCATATAAACTGGTTTTCCATTCAGTTACCTTGTCGATGTAAAGCGGCAGCAGATCCTCCATGACCTTTGCAGTGTGAACGCAGACCTCTGACGGCTTCACCACAGCTGCGTTACCTGGACAGGTGATTCAGCAAAGAAAGAGTAAAATGACGTAACGCCTCATAAATGTCTAAATTAACTGAGCAAGTCCTGTTGATTTGTGTCATCAGTTGGAAATGCAGAGTTTCACCATTCAGACAATGTAAATTGTTATAAACCGGGCACATTACAAGATTCAACCCTGAACTTTGAACTTAACACACCCACCAAATGCAACACCTCATTTACTTCATCTTTTTCTTTTTAGAGGATTTATTTATTATTTATGTTTTTGACATTTCTTAGATATTTATTTAAATTAAATCTTGTTCTCAAGTCAGCTGAATTTTATTGTTTTTTTAATTATAGTAAATTGCATTGCAGGTGCAATTTACAATAATTAAATTAAAATCAAGTGGGTACACATTTTCTCATTTGATTTTATTTAGGAGCATTAGAGAAAAGGTAGATTAATACAAGAGTGCAAGACATTTCAGTTGTGAACGACAACGTCGATTTTCTGCTCTGTTTTACAGTTTCAGTCTGTCTTCAGTTTTCAAAATGGCAGCAGAGAAAGTGAATGAAGCCGTTTAGTCCGTATTGGCCAAACTTCTACGTATTAAATTAACATTAATTAATGTACCACTGCTGATTTATCATGGGGAAAAAAATACAGTCAAGGTTTTAACGTCTCAAAATGTTATGAAGTTTAAGGGGTATGAATACTTTTACAAGGCACAATACAGACATTAAACAAGTGTTGAATAATTCAGGACTTTCATCATTTACTCTTCGACAGCTCAGATGATCCATTTGAATTTCCTCAAGGCTTTAAAAGCTCAGACAGCATCTTACATAACAGTCAGTAACCTTTCAACTTACTACAGGTGTGTGTAAAGATTATATCTGGCGTAAACTAGGTTAAAGATAAAATAGACTTTGTGTTTATTCGATTAATTAAATATTTGCACTGTATGTATTATGATTTAAACACATATTCAACTTCATCAGTACATTTTAACAACCAGATTAAAGAACAAAACATGTCACCACCTTATCAAATCACTGATTTTGGGTATCATTAATTGCACAATATTCCACAATTTTAGTCATTTCAAGATGGCTGAAGACAGAGTAATGACCTTTGACCTACAGAGTTATTTTATTGTGTAAATTTATCAAAGACTTCTGACCCAGCAGGCGTTTGTGTTAAGCTTTGATACTGCAGAACAAAGTCCAACATGTGCAAACACCCCGCTTGACGCTGCAGGCTCATTCTTCTCACTCTAAATATGTGACTCTGAGTAGCATTTATCCAACAGAGCTGCAGACGAGCAGCTGCTCCAGAGTACTGGTACAGTGTTTATGAAGCTATGACTGTGAATATGCAACACAGCAGTGCTTAGATTATTGCATTGTCACGGTAAACAGCCAAGCAACTCCTCCCAAATCCAATGTTTGAATCACAAATAAATCAGAGTTGAGCCAAAACATTTGTTCAGAGCCTCAGCATGAGAGCGTCCTTAAAGAGACCCAGGAAGTTAATCAGTTAAATAAAGTTTAGCCTTGCAAGCTCACACTTCCAAATACAAAAACCTGAATTACTGAGAGCAGATTTTACAAGTTTTTAATCTCCAAAACTCTGCAGTCATGATTGCGGTCTGGAGTTCACAGCATGAGCTTTGACCCACTTATCTACGTGAGAATATGAAGCATTTGGCAAAGTTCTGGACACAAAGGGGAAGTAGAGCGGCGGTGATCACAAGACGGACTGAAAACCGACAGCAGAACCAGAAACAACCTGTGCAGCTTTACTCACATCCTTATGTTTTAAAAAATAAAAGAATTATCTGGAAAGATTAAATCACTTTATGTAGCTTTGAACAACTAAAAGGTGTAAAATCTTCAGAATGACTCTTTTTCACCAGTTCACCTGTAAACACACTATTTCTTTCAGCAGTAAAGTATTTTAACTAATTGTGCAGATAAACAGCTTACAGATGCTATTGGGTAATAATTGTGCAATAATTTCTAAAAACTTTATGATAACCTCTATTTCTAATTATTTTAAATCTCTGGATTTTCTGCCCACAAACGTGTTTTAACCACAAATTTACAGATACATTCACACACCTGCAGTTTTGTTAAAGTTTTATGAGTTTTATATTCAAATAAACTGATTTGGAAAAAAAAATATTTTGCTTGATTTTGTTATTTTTTTGCTACTTATGTGAATTATTGCCATTTTAGTCCTTAAAATACAAAAATTTTCACTTAATTTCAAATTTTGGTCCATCTGATTATGTAATTTTTAAAAATTAAATATTGATCATTTGATCATTAAATACTTTTTACTTTTACTTGAGTAATTTCTTGGATGGCTACTTTTTACTTTTACTTGAGTAAAAATATTTTGAAGTATCACTACTTTTACTTCAGTACAATTTTGGGTCCTCTGCTCACCTCTGTCTGTCTACTGGTAGATATTTTCTGGAGTCATGTAAGCAGATTATAGATTAGGGATCTCAAACTTTAGTTCCTAATAAGGTTGTTAGCAGAAGTTCAATTCTTCAGATGTGAATATAATCATTGCTGGATCCCGCCTTAAATTTCGACCTGACAAATGAAGCTGCAGTACCTGCTGCAATCGCTCCAATGAGAGGCTGGATTGTGACGGCCCAGGGGTAGTTCCAGGCCCCGATAATCAGCACCAGCCCCAGCGGCTCCGGTTGGATGTAGACCGTGTCAGAGAGGGTCAGCAGGTTCTTCTCTACAGGACGGGGGGCCGCCCATTCCTTCAGCTTCCTGATGGCCAGGTTGATCTCCCCCTCCAGACCCATAGTCTCATACAGCTGCGTCCCCACTTCACTCTGACCATGGAGAAAATATTAAACTTAGAGTTAGATGATGTAGATACAGTCCCACTGATTGCACAAAATGAGAAGGAACTTAGTGGAGTGTGTTGAAATGAACTTCAGAAATAAAATGTGTTACTATTATTATTTAAGTTCAGGTCGTTTTGAAAAACAATCTGAACACGTCATCCTAGCAGGTAGCAGTTAAAGTTAGCAGGATTGTGTATGTAAACAAATAGAATATGTTTTTTTATTTTTATGTATTACCTAAGGAATGTTAAATAATGTGGCATAAAAAAATCTATTTCACCTCATTTTTCTCATCTTTTTGAGTTAAATTTAAACAACTAATTAAGCGTAAGAGCTAGCTTCTTTTTTTTTTTTTCGTTACGTGTTTTTAGCACGTCGTATTTCACACTTATCACTCACTTTATTGAGATCTTTCTTGATGGCATCCGAGATGTCTTTCTCTCTTTCTATGAATAAGCGCTGCAGGTTCTTCAGCTGGATGATCCGGTACTCCAGAGGTCGGGACCGGCCCGTTTCGAAGGCTTTCCTGGCCCGAGCCACCGCCTGCTGCTCTCGAGACATCCTACGACTAAAACAGGAGTCACAGTTCAGAGTTCAGTTTAATTTCAACTTAATTCATCAAAAATAACGATCTCTGGAGTGAAACTACAGAAGTAAATATTATTATTAGAACCGTAATCACACTTCTTCATGTGACTGGTGTCCTAAAGAAACATGTCACAAATGGGAACATTTTTCAAGAGCGTTATTTGTGTTTGTGGGACTATAATTGCTGTGACACAGTTAGATGTAATGTAATAAATCTTTCTTATCGTCACTTTTATCGCCAAGTATCGTGATAAAACTTTAAGTCCATATCGCCCAGCCCTAGTCCAGGTGAATATATATATATATATATATATATATATATATATATATATATATATATATATATATATATATATATGTATATATATATATATATATACTTATTGCAGCTAAAACATGTCAATTGTTTTTTTTGTTTTTGTTTTTACTAGTGAGTGCATAAGACTGTAATAAATATTATTATAACTTGTGTTATTAAAAAACCGAAATGCCCTCATGTTTAACGTTAAACATGCAGCTCTAAACATTTGCATTGTGCAACCCATCAAAACTGCTCTCGGTTCTTTAACATGTTCTGAAAACATTTCTATTCCGGTAAACTAAATAGACCAGAATGATGAGTGCATGTAAAAACGCCTTTTCTTCTGTCGTCCTGCTGTCATGTAGGTTGAATCGCCCTTTGTTTACAGACACAAAGAAAAGGCAGTAATATGAGTGCAGCGAAGCCTCCATAACAGCAGCGGTCATACTGGGATGGTTCCCAGTTAAAGGTAGAGACAGACGTTCAACATCCGGTTCACGGCTTGCAGCATAGCGGATCTGTGTCGTTTAGCGTAACTTGCAGGTGCAACTTTTCCTGATCTGTTACTCCAGCAGCTCTAATCAGCTTATCATTATTAGCATCTTTTCGACAAATACTGATCTACTTCCCTTACATAAACAGGATGCTCCGCCCCGTTACAGCTCCATTGATCTGCCTGAGAGTTGGTATAGATAGAGAAAATCTCTAAAAAAAAACCTCCGATTGTTTAACTCCTACCTTTATAATTTCAGGGAGAAATGTAAAGTCCTTCACCGCCTGGATGATTACTCGCGGGGCTGAACAATGACAGCAGGCCACAGCAGCTGCCCTCCTCTCCCCGTTAGGTCCCACCCACCGTGGGCTGGACCGAATCGCTGCAGCCGAACTCAGTTTACATATTTCCCCACAACTACACAGTGAACTTCAGCATCTACCGCTTTATGTCGCAATGAGAGGTTTCCAAACCATGGTGCATATCATTTTAGAGAAAATACTGTGGTCCAAAACATGATCTCTAGCGCCACCAGCAGGTCAGAACTTCACATTTTTGTGGAGTCAGAATCGCTACCTGCCGCCGCCATCATTGTTTTTCCTTTACTTGCACACTTTTATAAACTATAGCAACACAATTAGAAAGTTATTGCTAATAATTACAAAGTTTTGCAGCTATAAACCTTACAATTGCACCATAATTACATAACAGCTTACGTCGCAGTTTTTATTTGGTGTTATGTAATAATTAACTGGTTGCATATTTTGTTTAAAGCACCCTAAACAGGGACATTTCGTTAGCGCAGTTTTGGGGGGTGACCGAGGTCAGAAAAGTTACAGTGAAATGTAACGTAAAATGTGGTTTAAAAAGTTTTTAAAGTTTTCAAAAATGACTAAGTGGCAGTGCATATCAAACGTGTGTTTTGCTCAGACCCAAAATTCAGATGTTTCGAGGTTGGTTCGGTGTCTGATCTAAAAATTCATCTTTATTTTTTCTTAGATGAAATGCATATTTATTTCGTTCTTTGTTTCTTTCGCCTTTTTATATTGATCTTGTTTAAATACAAAGGTTTCCGTCATGATTTCTTTTTTTTTCTGGGGGGGGGGGGGCAATTCTTTTCCAAGATTGGGGGGTCCGTCCCCTCGCCGATCTCCCCGGGATTCATAGCCTCCGTGAACAGAAATTTCAAAATCTTGCCACAGAATCTTCAATAGATTTACATCAGGACTTTGACTGGGCCATTTTAGTACGTGAATATACTTTCATTGCAACTTTATGTTTAAACTTATTGTCCTGCAGTGTGGACATTTACTCATTTACTCACAAAAATATTATGAATAAACTCTTAAAATATGTACTATGCAATATTATCTACATAATAAAGCACCAAACAAATAAAAGAATAAAACACACCAGACCTCGACGTTCCGTGTGCTTATGAAGCCATATTTGTACGTATTTGTCACCCGGCGCCGTGGCTTAGTTGGTTAAAGCGCCTGTCTAGTAAACAGGAGATCCTGGGTTCGAATCCCAGCGGTGCCTTTTCTTTATTTGCCTACTTTACTTTTCTCTGTACGTTTTCGTTCATCTATTTTCCAAACCAGTTTACCATTCCGAAGACTGTGAGAGGATAATGGAAAATAACATTTAAGTCAGTCGGCAGAGTTCGGAAAACGTCCCTCGAGCGTCATGACGTACGTACGTCTACCTCGCTGCCATATTGTGGGTGGAAATTTTGCTGAAATACGAGAACAGTATATCTGACACTTCTATTTGAAATGGTGTTAAATAAACCTATTTGAATTTGTGACATATAAAACTAAAAATGTATTCCCTTATAAAAGTAGAAATAATAATAAATAATTTGCTGTACATAATGTACTCTGATATGGTGCCCTTGGTTGGTGTAGTTTTTATAATATTAAAATTACACAACAGGGAGCTAAAATAATAATAGAAAAATCAAGAGTATAAAAACACCCTTAAAATTAATAATATGATAATTTTACAAACATTACCCTACTGGTCTGAAGCTCCAGAAACTAAGAATTATCTGCAAAACTGACTGAAAATGGGGAAGACGCCAGCAGTATAAAATTGGTGTTTTATTATGTAAATAATAATAATTATTATTATATAGTATGACTAAGTTACAAGTTACAGTAGTTACTTTCACAGATTGACAAATATTTTAACTATAAAAATTCAGTTTCCCAGCCAACCAGATGTCTCCATGACACGTTGAAATATTTGTTTTAAGAACTGTTAGTCATGAAAATACAAATATTCACAACTAGCGTAAAACAAATTAAATCAAAGTCACGATAAACACAGAAAATACAGCATGTGATTGTGTATTTTTTTATTTCATGTGAAGAATTTTCTAAAGATAATTTTGTCCACCAGAGAGAGCAACTGTTCCAAATATCTGAGATGCAAACCAAAGAGACATAAGATTTTTTTTCCCCCCAAGGATAAAAAATAAAGCAATGCCCTGCAGAGGCAATATATAGCTGTGTGTCAACGATCACATATACATGTAACACTATTTTTATAAATGTATTTAAGGATTAAAACGTCAAAAAAGGTAAACAACATGCATCAAGCTTGCAACTTACAAGGCTAAAGACAGGAATGGAACTGCCAAGCATTCTAAAATGTAAAGGGATAGATCACAAATTTTGTCTTCTAACAACTGCAGCTGGAAAAAATGTTGCACATAACTGCACACCAAAGGTATACATAAAACCAATTTTAACAAATATGATCAAACAGAGTCTTACTGAGGTGGAAAGCCAAAGAATAAAAATGGATTTCTAGGTTAATTTTAATAGGAAGCTTTAAAGAAATCCATCTAATAAGCTGGTTATTCCATAGTTGATTTTATTTGTTGTTATACTAACTTTTCATTTAAGTTGTACACTGGACATCCTGCTTTCTTTTTCCATGAAAATACTAACCATCTTCTGTCTAAACAATCACTAAATGCAAACATGAACACAGTTTAAAAGTTATTAAAACTGATTTTGCATCAAACTCTGTGATTGTTTTGTGACCAAAAATTTTGTCTGTTTTGGTCGAGGTGTTATCTTCAGGACTTTAGGTCCAGCTAATCTGCATGTGTACTAAATAGTAACAAAAAGAAAGTTATGTAGTGTTAATCTTAACTGGTTTTCTCTGTTTACTTAAAAAAACTGAACTAACCCCTTACAGTGAATTAAGTCATGAGCAGGTTTAGCACATGCATACGAAAAAAGCAGCAGCAACAAATAAGTTTACTATTATCACTGGGCGCAGGGTGTTTATTGCATAGATGTGTCTGTGTCTTAGATGATCTATTTCTTCTCTGCCCTGGATGAATCAATCAGGTATTCCTCTTCACAGCCCAACCAATATTTTGCAATGGATCTTGGGTAAGGAGGGCTGACGGAGTCCACCCGTTTAGTCTGCAGAGACACTCTGTAGTACTTGTCTGTCAACATCAAGAGAAACAAAACGGACAAGCAAAGAATAAAAAAGTTACAGCAGTTGGTGCAAAAGTGAAGAAGCTCATTAAAGCAGTGAGTTTTTAAAACTTACTCCCTGTAATCATACCTTTCTTGAAAAAGTAGACATTTTGAAATGGGGTGCTTTTGTATTCCTGGACTGTAGCCACTTCAGCCATGTCGCTGTAATCTACGCCAAAGTCAAACAAATCATCATCGAACCACAAATCGTCAAACACGAAGCGACTTTGCCTTCTGCGCTGTGGGAAACGTCTTTTGCTGGGCCTCCTTCTCCGCCCTCTGCTCCTCCGCCTTGCTGGTGGAGACGATATTGTTGGCTTGGGACTAAGAGAAACCTTTCCTACCAAGGCAGCATCAACAGGGGGGCTAATGCCTTTCCAGTCCCTAAACATGAGTTGGGGGCTGGAGTTATGAGTGTCTGAAGGAAGAGAAAGGGAGAAAATGAGTAAAGTTTATAAAACGTACAGTCACCTGCCACTTTATTTGATACACTTTGGTTGTACCAGGTTGGGCATTCGGTTGTCCTCAAAAGGGCATTATGTTTTTGTGGCATGGATTCAAAAAGATCTTTGAAGAATACCTTTGAGCATCTCAAACCAGTTTGTCCACTCTCCACTGCTCCCTGATGTCAACAATTAATTTTTGCCCACACAGCAGCTGTTCACATTAAGTTTTTTCTTTCTTAAACCATCATCTGTAAAACTCAAGAGTTGGTTGTTGGTACAAAACCTGATGAATCAACAAAAAGACTCAGAGTCCCTTACTTTCCTTCCTCATTCTGATGCTTAGTCTTCACCACATCTAGACGTCTAACTGCACTAAATCTGGCTGATTCATCAGTTGTATTAGCAAGAAATTGAAGTGGACCTAATAAAGTGGCCAGTGAGGGTACACATAATGTACACAAACCATATCTGGGTCTTACAGAAGCTTTCAAAGAGATCTGTGAAGAGGTTCTCTAGTGGCTGCTCGCAGAACAGGTCTGTGTACCGGGTGAACAGAACCGACGGAGAGGTTCTGCTCAAGGAGACGCACTCTTCATGGGACGGCTGGTGCTTGAACTCGTACTGGTAATACTTATCACCTGAGAAACCAAACAGACGCTCTTTTAGCAGAATTTCTTTAAGCTAACGACAAGCTAGTGGCTTATTTAATCAGTATGCATTTGAACAAAAAGAAGAACACTGCAAAGAATTATATAACTAAACGTAGAAATCTTTTCTCTGCAAATCTTTTGCTAGTGTTAGAGGCGCCCTCTGGTGGCCATTTGAATTAATGTAAATGTAAGGCCCTTCAGCAGCATCAAGCATCTAAAGACAGGATAAAAACAAGACATTTGATCTTTTCAAATGCTGCAATTTGTCTCTCATCTCTCTGCAAATACCTTTAAAAAAGTAGGCCTTCTCTTTTCCTCGGTGACTTGGTGCAGGTACAGCAAAAGCTGCATCTATGTCATTTGGGATGTCTTCAAAGCCGACGGAAATGTTCCTGGGATAGTCCTCATCTAAGACATCTCCGTCAAATCTCCAGTACTGGTTGCCCTTAGATACAAAAGATACAGAACCAAATGGTGGGAGGTTTTAATAATCACTGTGCTTTTTTGGCAGAAAAATAACACTGCAAACCATCCGGAAGATGTGAAACATGGCAGTGGCAGCATAATGCTGTGGGGATGTACTATATTGGGTTGATCTGCTGAATGAAAACATGATTTTGTGGTGGCAACATGAACTTTTGAGAAAGGATTCCACAGTAGCAGGTTTTCTAAGATATTATAAATTATATTTATGTTTCCTGATGCTTCACAAAAGCCCAGACATAAAGAGTGTTTAAAAAGTACATTTTTATGTTTGATAACTTCTTTTTATTCTTCGGACATTTCATAAGGAACCAAAGTTTCCCAGGTTTGTAATGGGAATTCAGGTTACCTGCTGGGAAAATTCTTAATAAATAATTTTTATTAAGCATAAACAAATACTTTGTTATGAGGGGGAAATCTTTTTAGCAAGTAATGTTTGAATTTATCATTTTTTAGGAGCATAATTTAAGAAACTACATGCAACTCATTCTTTTCCTCCACTCTTGCTGAAAAAACCTTCCTACTTGAACAATTAGAATGCTAAATAATACATTCAGACTGGATAATGTGGTTTAAAAATAACTTTTTAAAACTTAAAGCTGCTGTGGTTCCCACCTTGAAGATGTACGACTTTCCTTGGCAGTTGATGCGGGTGAATGCGGCGCTGACGGGTCCTGCGATCCCCCACACCTGCTCGATGAGTTTAGGGTAACCAGGAAGAATCGACTGTTCATCCAGCTCAAAGAAATATAAACCTAGGGGCGGGGATATCAATTATAAGAGTTTTAGATAAGATTCAAAGCAATTTTACCAAAAACTCACAAACCTTCGCACACAGATGGATTCTTGCATCTGAAGTGATCTATATTTCTTAAATCAGTTCATTTTTAATACTGTTTTTATTTAAAAATATTTTTTTTGTCACAATAGAATCTGATATTTTATGTCTAAAAACATTAAATGTAAAATGTAAAAATAACTTAAAAACAAACATCAAGGTTATATCTAAAATTCAATAAACCAGAGTGATGAAACTTTGACTTATGAATGCTGAGCTCTATTTAAAACATAAAAATAAATAAAATAAACAATATAACACAAGTACTTCCTTGTAAAATAATCTGACTTTACAGTAAAGTCCCAATTCATTTACACTCCAAGTATATTTAACATTCATCTTTAATAGATATACAATAATCAATGAAAAAAAAATTGTAATAAAGGCAGATCAACTTTTTTCAGGTTCCCATTGGGATTTCAATAATTTATCTTTCGTAATAAACTCCAAGTCTTTGAGTTTGGAACACCTCCTTATCATCACCCTAATCTTTAACTCGAGTTTAAGCCAGGACTTGGACTAGGCCAAAACATTAATATTACTTCCTGTCAGAAAAAAAACATGTCGGCAAATTTTTAAATAATGTATAGTGTAACTAAGAACATCTAAATTAACTTTGACATTGTTTTATTGTGTTGGGAGAGACAATCATTTCCCACCAACATGAAAAAACTTTAGATCTAAATCAACCAGATCATGTGTGAATAATAATCTTATTTTTAGTTTCCTCTCTGAACCTTCAAAGAAATTAAGTAATGAAGACAGAGCAACTAGATTTTACCTCTAAATGCGTAGATCGATCCGTTCTTCAGCTGCAGGAACGCGTCAAAAGGTAGGCCGCTGCATGGCGCTGCGTTGGGGTCGACGGTGGGCGAGGGCCCGTGGGGGGCCCTGGGTGGCGGGGTCAGAGAGGAGGGGACTGTCGGAGCAACCGTGATTAAATTTGGTGTTTGCTCTGTTGTGCTCATATTTGGATCCATTTCTGCTTCTCCAAACGTGTCCCCACGAGAAACTTAGAGCAGAAAATATGATCATGAATTACACAAGTTGGTATAAGTTCTTACTTATTCTGTTTAAATTGTAAAACGTGGTCCGCGGGCGCCCTCTAACGGTCCGCGAGGCACTGCACGTAAACAACCGTTTATTTGACGTTACGTTAGCTCAAAGTGCGACGCTACAGTTAGCTTACCAAAGCATTGTGTTTATAAATAATAATGGATAAATGGCTTAAGACCGGGTCACTAAAAAGAAAGCCTGAATATGTCGGTGGAAAGTTTCTCAAGGTGAGTTGCATAACTTTTGTTTTTGAACATTATTACGATACATAGCATGCAGCAGGGACGCAGATCTAGCTACGGCTGTACTGAATGCAATATGACGGTGACTAACTGCATCTTAACACCTAAAATAAAATAATTTGTGATGGGCTCTCTACTGGCTGAAAGAAAATGTCTGTAACCAAGTCTATGTTTCTTTTACTATCATTCTAAATTACAGATAACTAGAACTTTTTTGATTTCCATGTGTTTTCTATCATTGGAAACAGAATTCATGCTTTCAAGATCTGTAAATAACTCAAAATGACTTGTTCATGGTTTTATTGTGACCACATTTACAAAACAGCGCCACCCTTCACTTCAGGCGGAACAAAGACAATGAGTTAAGGGACTATTATTTTAATTTCAAGTTGTATATGTTAAGTTGTGTTATTGCGAGGGAAATTTTAAGTTAGGTGGCCTGTGAGTGTTTGTTAGATGGGGTAAGTGGTCCTCGGCCTGAAAAAGTTAGAGAAACACTGAAATAGAAGATTTGAGCAGCACACTCACCCTTTTTGGGGCAGAAGGTGTAAAAGTCCTCACAGCAGCTCCCATAATACACACACATAGAGTCACACTGGCATTTGTTCCGTGAGTTGAAGGAGCCACAGCGACCCACGCAGGACTCTGTTGGAGTGCAATTTGTTTATTTCAGGCACGAAGTGTTTATTTTTTGATCAGAGTTCAGCATCAAACGTTAGAAGAACCGCTTAGAGTACAAGTGTCTTCTCAAACAGTGACGGTTTTCAAATACTAAAGCATTAATGGCTGAGAAACATCTGTATTTAAACTACTTTTACACATTTTGATCTATTGTATGATTCATTTCATTGTGGTTTATTAAAACCGACTGTTAGTTTTTGATTTGAATGACACCAGTTGGTTTTAACGACTAATTGACAAAATGTGATGGGTTTTTTTTACCGGTTTCTCAAATTCTCGAATTCTTCTGACTTTTTATTTGTCCATTTTTAAGATGTAAAGCACTTTGAACTGCCTTGTTGCTGATATCTGCTACACAAATAAGCTTGATTGAAACTTGATTGATTAATTAGTAAATCATTTATTACTGTGGTAATTTCTAAACTTTTGGACCTCCTCCACCAAAAGAAAAAAACGTTGAGTGTAAGGAGTTTATTTTCCATAAACATTTGAAGTTATCTGTTGCATTTTTTAACCAAAAAGAGGAAAATAGTCCTGAGAAATACAGATTATAGACACTTTTTCCTGTTTTCTTTTCCCTTTTAGTTCCATTCTTTTTCTTTTCCTTTGTTTTGTTGTTTCTTTGTTTCTTTCTTTGCTTTTTCCTTTCTTCTTTCCTTCTTTTTTCCCTTCCTTTTTTTCTTTCTTTCTTTCTTTCTTTTTTTTCATATTGCACCAATTCACAACAAATGCCGTCTCAAGGCACTTTACACAAAAATATAATTTAAATTCAATCCCACATACATTCCAGTTGATCCTAGTTCTCAAATAGTACAGTATGCTCAATTAATTATTCAAAGTATTAGATTTATTATATATTTTCTTCTATAAACAAACAGCAATAATAATGAGTTTCAAAGCAATCACTGCTGAAAGTACACCAAACCTAAGTAGAACAGAACTATACTTTTTAAAATTATCTATATTGGTAAAACTGCAATAACTTGGTTATTTTAACCTAAAACCAAACATCTTCAGTCAGTATTACCTTCTGCTCCAAACGCCGTGTCCAGCAGAACCGCGAGACCCAGCAGAACCACTGCTGGTTTCATGGTCACTCACACCAAACAAACTCCTAAGTTATAACCAAACAGCTGTAGAAATTCTTTAATTTCTTCAAATAACAATGAATGAACTGAGTGACGAGTCCGAGCTGAGTGCCCCACTCTGTGATTCGGATCAATAGATATTTTTTCAGAAGCTACCGACCCCGAGGCGTCTGCCGTCCTGATTGGTCGACGCTCGGCTGTGACGATCATTAAGCTGAAACCGGTGACCTCTGTCCTGTCCATGCATCGCACTAACATTAATGTCTATTTAGACTAATGAGAAACATACGTGTCATCTGTAGGTTATGCATGTTCAGTGCATCTGTTGTTTGAAAAGAGAGAAACAATATTTCTTTAAACATTGTGTAACTGATGGATACTTTCCATTCTATTGATCTCTAAATAAACAACCAAAAACAAACACAGAGGTTTCTTCTGCCACATTTAGCTACACTATTGATGCTCTAGCATTTAAAAACAAATCTACATATAGTTTCACTTGTAAGATTTTAAATCAATACAGTTTTTATAGTTAAATGTTAAATTAATATTAGCTTTTCTGGTAGGTATTTTTGCTGAAAGCACAACAATTACAGGAAGACAACAGGTATTTATTACTCATTATATGATCACCAGCATCAAAACATTACTGGTAATCTTACAATTACCAGCAAAGACAGAGTGATTTGGTATTTAAAATGTGTATTTTATAAAATATAAAAATATTTTATATTTAATTTTTTTTTAATTTTTTCAAAAATTTTGAAAAGGAAAGTCGCTTTAAGAAATAACTATAATAAAGTTTGGGTTTAAAAAATGTAAAAATATTTTTAGCTTATTAAAATGTTAAGACATTTATATTTTTATATTTTACTTTTCAAAATATAAATATTTATATATTTTAAAATATAAATGATAAAATAAAAAAATAGTACATTATATTAAAATATTAATATTTTTATATTTTGCAAAACATAAAAATATTTTAAAAAGTTTTAAACCCCGAAATTTTTTACATTTAAAAAATAATAATTTACCGTACGTTTTTTAAAACCCAAAGAGACTTTCCTTTTTTTAACGACAGACTGACTTTATTTGGAAAAGGAAAGTCAGAACAATTTCACGCTTTTAAATGACAGAAAGAAATACGTAATTCTGAGGATAGATTAGGACAGATTAGGATTGCATCTGGACTTTGGTTGTCACATGATGAAAAGTTAAAATGTTACGCGAAAACACGTCCGTCAAAGCTTGAGAACTTATTTTATTGATAAAAACATTTCACTGCATGGCTAATATGTCTGGAAAGAAGGACTCTGTTTTAAACTAAGAGTAAAACAAATAAGTGAAAGTCAGAAAGAAGCTTCAAAACAACAGAATGAAAGTAGATACTGAAATGATGCGACCAATAAACTAGGTCATGTATAGAAAAGCTTTTATTAGAGATTTGTTGATGCAGAGGTGTATTTATTTATTTTCACCTGATCCTGCATTATGCAAAATGACTTTAACCCAAATCATTTTACTGACTGACACTATATAAGTAGTGTATAAGATTTGATTGCTAATCACAGTTCTAGCATACTGTGTTTACTATTTTGTAAAATAAAGTACAGAAATTTCCTTTTATTCTATTTTAAAGTGTCAATCAATTCAGAATCAAAACTGTAAAGAGTTGGTCACTTTGACCTAAATGTTTATAAACGAAACATGCAAACAACCTTGTTTAAAAGCAGCGTGAGCGGCACCAAAGTGCAGCAGAACAAAGCAGTAATAATAATAAAACAAAGTAATAAAATCATCCAATAAAACAATAAAAGCACAGATAATTCATGTTGTAAGGTTTTACTTTACCCGAATGTCAGAGAGTAAAAGTGAGTCTTTAGAAGCACATTAAAGTTTTAAAAACTTTGAGCTGATCTGATATGAAGAATTAAGTAAAAGTATGATCAGCTCTACTTCTAAGAAAGAAGATTATGAAAATAAGAAGAAGCCAGACCACTAAGAGCTTTAACAATAAATTCTTTTTATAAAACTGGGAGCCAGAAGACTGATCTATACTCCTGCATACCAAGTTACAGGGACATATGCATGTTGTAGCTAAAACATGAATATTTATTTTTCAAATCTCTAAAATAAAAGTAGGAGATAAACTACCGTGTTTAAAAAAAGCCTCACT
This sequence comes from Poecilia mexicana, assembly GCF_051168715.1. Classification (NCBI taxonomy): domain Eukaryota; kingdom Metazoa; phylum Chordata; class Actinopteri; order Cyprinodontiformes; family Poeciliidae; genus Poecilia; species Poecilia mexicana. The sequence goes on along the minus strand of NW_028263383.1, from coordinate 8,691,738 downwards.
GATTTTCCTGGTTTTAATATAGTGGTTCAGATTCAGATAGTGGAAATGTGAGTCCATCCTTGCTCTGACTTCATGCAAACAGTCTAATAAGGACTTTAAAAAGTCGTTGTCGTTTTTTATCTTCATGGGCTGGTAAATCTGAACAATTGATTGGAATATTAAAATGTCTAAAAATAGGTTGCAGAGGCAGCATGTGCAATAAAAGCAGGACAGAACCGTTTTGGGTGTTAAGAACTTGGGGCCCGTGCAAAAAGATCAACAAGATATTTTAATTTAGCCGTCGAGTCGTGACGTTCAAGTAAACTGTTCTTTATAATCCCAGAAGTCTTGTCGGCTTGTCTATATTCATCCAGGAATCTGAGTGTTTAGTCTTCTACAGAGGTTACAGCGTCCAAAATATTCATGCAACATCCTCAAAATTAAAGCTGATTATGAGATAATCAATAATCAGGTTAATATTGTCACTAAAAACTGCAGAAAACTGAGAAGAAGGGACCTCAGTGAGGAGCAAAACAGGCAGATAATCTGAAAATATATGAATAATTTTATTTAAAACTGTTGGAATAACACTTTCCTGAGCCACTGAACTGCATCCTGCTGCTTTTTGACAGGAATCAAACTTGGCCTGTTTTCTTCTCCCGTTATTGGCTTGAAGATATGAAATGTGAACTTGTGCAGACGTTAAACTGCGGCCTGTCTGTGGGCTCCACTGTAACTGACCTTTGGTTACCCGTGATGGAGCTGGACTCCTTCACCTGATAAACCTGACTCTATCATTGACTCCCTCTGTCTGCTCCGCCCCCTTCTTGCACAGCTGCCTCCCTCTTTACCAGCGGTTTCATTTCCCTCCCTGTCCAGGATTGTGGACAATTTGTTGTTGAGTTAATGTTTGATGTACTAACTTAGAGAGTAACTTGCATTCATTTCAGTGTTTATTTATTTTTTAATAAGCAGCTTTCTCCACATCTCCACTGTTGGATCTTGGTTGACGTTTTTCCACCTGTCCAGCCTCTTCTTCCTCCTCCTCCTCTTCCTCACACACCACCAGTGTGTCTGGATCTAATTTGTTAGAGTTTTAAGATCATCATGGGTAGCATGTTGGATGTGTTAAAGTGGTTGTGGTACCACAGAAACTACATCATCATCGTCGTCACGCCTCTCGCCTTTCTTCCTCTGCCTCTGGCCGTTCCCACCCCGGTGAGTAAGAATGAGCTTCACTGTTGAAATCAGAGTAATTTTTGTTTTATCTCACTCTGTCTTCCCATTTATCTGACTGTGTTCTGACTCAAAGCGTTGATGTCAGATGTCCAGGTGATGACAACATGTCTAAACTGAGAGGAGAACAAATAGTGGTCAGATGAAAATTAGTCATGTTTGGTCAATCTGTGAGTTTGTCATCCAATCTGATGTTTGTATTCCTCCAAAAATCACACCAAATGGCAGAAAATGTTGTGAATTGCACAGCTAAAATCTTTAAAGACATCATTATTCAGTATTTTGTACCAACTTTACATGCATAGATTGACTCTTCATGTGGATTTTCTTGGTTTTATGTGGAGTGAAAACCTCTGGAAATAAATTACTGAGAAATTATAGACGAAACATAGAAAGTTTAAACAAATGTCTGTGTAGCGTATAAGAGTGATTACTTAAAAATATCAAATAATTAGGTTTTGTGAATATCAAAAGAAGTTTGTTAAATGTTTTGTATCAAAAGAAGACCAAAAAGTATGATTGGTTGGAATTATTTTAAAATAAAAGTTGAATTGGTTAACTGTTAAATTGATCCATACAGTTTGGATCTTTCTTTTCACTTTACCACTATTTGGAAGGACTGAGAACGGTAAACAAAGTTAATTATTATAAAAGCAATATAAAATATTTTAGAGTTTTTGTAATTTACAGTTATATTTAACATTTATAAGTGTCCTAAATACTTTCATTACTGAAATCACAAGAATTTGTTTTTCCTAAGTAGAATATTGAACCATTAAAATATGAACATCAAATTATATACTGTAATTTGTCCAGATGAGTTTGATTATTATTTTATTTTAACTAACAAACAGAAGTAGACAGGAGTATAAAGTAAATACTGGATTGATTAAAATCACAGGGGAACAATCGTGTTTGGTAACACTTTATTTGAAGGGGGGTGAATAAGACTGTCATGACACTGTCATAAACATGACATAACACCTGTCATGAACATGAATAAGCCTTCATGAATATTTATGACTGTTGTCATAAAGCGTCATTCGGTAAATTATGACACTTTTAATACAAAGTTGACATTATTCAAAATGTCTTTGTTATGACAACTTGACATAACCAAGAAATCATTACTGTTTAAACTTCACCTTTAATAACATAAAGTTACCTGATTTTTAAAGTGCAATCAGTAATACTTTTATGACAAATTTATGTCAGTTTATGACGCTTTATGACAACAGTCATAAATATTCATGAAGGCTTATTCATGTTCATGACAGGTGTTATGTCATGTTTATGACAGTGTCATGACAGTCTTATTCACCCCCCTTCACATAAAGTGTTACCCTGTGTTTTCCCCTTTTATGGAAAAATAACATCACATCTTTATATTAACCTAAAATATTTATTTTTGTGAGCATAAATGCTAAATTTCTATGCATAAAAGTAAACCAAAAGCCTTATAATGAACATAATGTTGATTTGATGACCACTGCCATGTTTGAAGCATCAGTTTTATCCAGTATTATAAAAACTAAATCTCCTCTACCGGCTTTGATTTACCTTAAATAAATTAAAATAAGATTGTAAACAATGTGTAGGCATATTTTAAGCTAAGCTGTGTTTATATTTGTTTGTGTTTGCAGGAAGCAAAGTGTGGCTATGTGATCATCCTGATGACTCTGTATTGGTGCACGGAGTGCATCCCTCTGGTTGTGACCGCTCTTCTTCCCGTCATCCTGTTCCCAACGATGGGTATCATGAAGGCCTCAGATGTAAAGTTTACACCTCACTTGTAACAATATCAGTTATAAAACACAGTGATGAAAGGTTGTTCAGTCTGCTGTTTAGTGCCAACAGTAAAGATAAGATTCTGAATTGACTCTTGGAATAAAGGAACTGAGATACACTGTAAAAACTACACAATAAGCTTAAATCAGATGTGTCCAAACATTTTGCAGAGTCACCAAGTTGAAAGTTTTCAGAGGCCACAATTTATTTTTTAGCTATTTCAGCTACAAATGCAAAATTATTTTATTATTAATTACTTTTTATTTTTATCTCGTAAAGAACAAATTAGCATGTATTTAAAACATCAAAAAAAGGCTCTCAAAGTTACACAGTTTCCCAACTGGTTTCAATTTTAGTTTGTTCCCAGCAGCAAAAATCAGGACTGTGTTTGAAAACCTTTACCTGTATTTAATTATTGGGCCAGTTGTGGGGTAAAAGTCACTGGAGAAACATTGGTTTTGTCCCTACAAATGTCTATTTAAGATCTAAATTTGTCATCGAACATTTTGTACCAAAGTCTCCGTCTGCACCAGCACCGTTTAAATCATTCCTAACTTGCAAATGGCTGCTGGGTCTAACTTTGGACCATTTACGTGACCTGCAGCCAGTTTCCTTCAACGTTATGAATAAATATTCTTGGGATTTTTTTTCAGGTCAGTGTTGAGTACTTGAAGGACTCCAGCATGCTGGGTGTGGGAGGCTTCTTGGTGGCCATCGCAGTGGAAAACTGGAACCTCCATAAACGCATCGCTCTCCGGGTTCTTCTCCTGGTCGGTGTGCGTCCAGCCCTGTAAGAGGATAAAACTCGTGAGGTCATTCAGATAGTAATTTGTCTCAGTAATTCAATGCAAAAATATTTATATAAATGAGTAATTTACTACAACATGTCATTGCTTTAATTTGGATGATTATGGCTTAGTTTGCACTAAGACTAATAAAAATAAATTTTAAATATCCAAATGTAATATTAACTACACTACAAAAACACAAAATCTTACCAAGTATTTTTGCTCTAGTTTCTAAAGGAAATATTTAATGTACTTAAAATAAGACAAAACTGATTAATAAGTGACTTTTCATCAAGATATAGGGCTTGTTTAGAGTCAGTACTTTATTAATATTGATGGAAAAAGTATGTGTTCCATTGGCAGATTATTTAACTTATGAGGAAAATGTCTTGTAATAATTTAAATAACCTGCCAGTGGAACTAGTATTAAACCAAATACTGATAAAGATAATGTCATGGTTTGTGTGGGTTTGTTGGTGGACCCAGAGGCAGCTTGTAGGTGAATAATATTTTTTTTAAAAAGGATGAAAAATATAGAAAAAAAACTCCCAGTGAGTACAGGGAGCCAGAGCAGAACAAAAACCACAAGTCCAAGAAAAATGCCATCAGGAAATAAACGGACAACATAACAGAGCAAACGGGTTTAAATACTGTGAGGATGAATGGTGGAACAAAATACCTGGGCTGATGAGATAATGAGTTTCAGGTGAGAGGAGAGAGAGAGAGAACTAGGAAATGAATCTAATTAGGGCTGTTGTAAACGAATATTTTAGTAATCGAGTAATCTATCGATTATTCTTACGATTAATCGAGTAATCGGATAAAAAAAAATTATAAAATGAAATATTGGTAAATCTGGCATAATACCGGTGTTACCATCAGATATCAATATCAGTCCAATTTTTCATATTTGAGCATCCCTAACAGTTGCTTTTTTGTAGTTTAGAAAACTAACCTGTAACAATAATAGCTCACTTTCTAAGTTAACCAGAAGAAAAGTTATAGAAAAATCTGAAATTATATTGAATGTAATAACAAAGAGGCAGGCTCACAAATATGCTTATAAAAAATGTCTACAATCCAGCTTTTAGTTTATGTATTCATCTTCAGTGAGTTTAATAGATTAATTAAACTCACCTTGCCACCTAACCTGTCACGCTTTGGGTTTGAAAATACGGGAAATGCCGCCTGGAGTGGGAGGAGAGGGTGAATGAACGAACATGGGGTGGAGGGGAGGAAATAGACCAGCGGACTGACGAACCGTTAGACCGGGGGACGAACACGGGGGGAAGCAATACGGGATATTTACGACACCTTCACTGGTCACACTCAGAAACTCATCTACCAGCCATGTACGATGCGCTCCGCCACCCGTTTCTTCAGACCGGGATATGAAATTTATTGTGCGGTTCGTCGGTAAAGCTACATTTACACGGTAAGCATCAGCTACTCAGCCGCCCGCCCTGTTCAGGCTATCCGCTCACCTCAGCGCTCTTCCCGCCGTTCGCTTTCAACCAGCAGCCCCGGAGGAGAAATGCTGCCGTACTCCAGGCATTCCCCAGTCATTTTAAGGATGCTTATTGGTTCCCCAAAAACGATAAAAAGTCGGGCATTATCATCAATCAATAAAATCCCCACGGGCCAATCTTGAAGATTGGACTTTGTGCCGCTGAGACTTAGCTTTTGTCAACAACTCAGAGGCGGAAGTGAGAGCTCCGCGCAACGCAAATGAAGTCCCGGCCGGAATAAAACATTCCTAACTAATAAAACATAAATTAACGAAGCTTCGAGGCAGGTAAATTTTCCTCGAGGAATTTTAGTAATCGAGGTACTCGAATCATTCGAGGAATCGTTTCAGCCCTAAATCTAATACTAAAGAATAACTAAGAAACATGATTAAACCAGAGTAACAGGGAATAACTAGAGACGAGAAATAAACATGAGTAGAAACACCAAGAAGGACCGAACTAAAGTAAAACAGAAAGAAAGAGACTTAAACCAACCCAGGACATGACAGGAGTTTACATATTCATTCATTCATCAGTTTCAACTGAATTACTGAAATAAATTAAAACCCAAAGAATCGTTATGTCGATATGCTCCTAAACTATTTCTCTGTTTTAATTAAGTAGAAAATAAAACACCCAAAATATTCAGTAATCTCAAGGTGGGTCGTGTTTCTTTCCTGCACTCTCACAGGCTGATGACGGGATTCATGATTGTGTCGGCCTTCCTGTCCATGTGGATCAGCAACACGGCCACCACAGCCATGATGCTGCCCATCTCTCAGGCTGTGCTGCAGCAGCTGCAGGCGACGGAGACACGGGCAGAAGAACGAGACCTCCAGAACACAGCAGAAGATAACCCCGGGTTTGAGATGGAGAGCAGAAAAATCCAGGAGGGAATCCCAGATGAGAAGAATACAGACACAAGGGAAAATGGCATAGGTGCGTAAAATCTAAGTGGTTTGAAATGATTCTTTAAATATCCTTCTCACTTTGTGGAAATACAGTTCTGCCTCCAGTGACTCCAGAGTCCAGGAGCAAAGTCATTGAGGAAAAGTACAGCCTCCTGACTAAAGGGATGAGCCTGAGTGTGTGCTATTCTGCGAGCATCGGTGGCACTGCTACCCTGACGGGCACCGCCCCCAACCTCATCCTCAAGGGTCAAATAGACAAGTGAGACATCAGCTCAGTTAAATACGTTCAAATCAGCTTGTCCTGCTCTTCTAATGGCTCATTTTTCTTCCAAAGGCTCTTCCCTGGAAATGGAAACGTGATCAACTTTGCCAGCTGGTTTGGCTTTGCTTTTCCCAACATGGTCCTCATGCTGGCAATCTCCTGGCTCTGGCTTCACTTCATGTTTCTTGGCTTCAAGTAAGACAACCAGCGTTTGAAAAATGAAAACTGAACTCAGAAAAAACGCAACAGCAATTGAAAAATATGAGAATAAAAGCAAAAAATCGCCCAGATACGTCACAAACCGGGACTCTGAGTCTGTGGGAGGGATCGATCCTTTAGTGGAGGCTGAATTGGCCTCATTTAATGTCCAGGTGAGTTAATCAGTCAGACTGAGATGCACTGCAGTCAACGAGGATACCCAGATAACATTTACAGTCATTCTTTGCAACTTTCTCTAGACTCTGAACCGGGTATTATTTACCTTAGTTAGTTAGAAGAAACGACATTCATACCCCAGTTAGATCAAATGTTCTGGAAAATCGTCTCCACAGAAGGTAGGCCGCAGTCAGAGGGGGGCAGAGTACCGAGCATTTACACTCAAGTAAGAGCAGCACTACTTCAACATATTCTTTCTGAAGCAAAAGTAAAAAGTAGCCGTCCAAGAAATTATTCAAGTAAGAGTAAAAAGTATTTAGTGAAAAGTCTACTGAAGTACTGAGTAACTGATCAAATTATCAGTCATTTAATATTTAAAAATTACATCATCAGACTAAACAAAAACATAAAGTTAAATGGAAATATTGGTGACCAAAATGACAAAAAATAAAATCAGGCAAAAGAAAGTTTGTCCAAATCAGTTTCTTTCAATGAAAAACTTATGAAACTTTAACAAAAACTGCAGGTGTGTGTCTGTGGCTGGTCAATTTTGGTTATTTTTAGTTTTGTTTTTCATTCAGTGGGTAGAGAATCCAGAAATTTTACTCAAGTAGAAGTAAAAAGCATAGTAAAAATACTCCTGAAAGTAAATAAAAGTTACATAAGTAAATGTAACTAGTTACTACCCAGCTGACTGCAGTCCAGTCTTATTTTCCTCCTAGTGGGTAGATGGCTTCTCATGAACATCTTAAAATCTAATAGCTTGTTTTTAAAATAAAAAATGCTATCAAAATGCTATCTGTGTAGCTCTGATCTTTCTGCTTGTTTTTATTCACCCAGCCTGAAGAAGTCTTTTGGTTGTGGCGTGAAAAGTGACAGAGATAAAGAGGCGTACGCAGTGATGAGAGAGGAGTACAAGAAGCTGGGCGGCATGAAGTTTGCTGAAGGAGCAGTACTCACCATCTTCATTTTGCTTGTGCTCCTGTGGTTCACCAGAGAGCCAGGCTTCATACCTGGCTGGGCCACAGTTCTCTTCAACCAGGAGGATTCGTGAGTCACATGGTTTCCCTTTGTGTTGCATTTTATGATTTTAATTGAATATTTCAGTGTTGATTTCAGTGTTTAAGTGGAATTCTCTGGAGTAGATGCAACAAATATTTTTGAATGGGTGTTTTTCTTGCAGTAGTGAGTAGTTAGTTTGGAGAATCAGGCGATAATCTTAACATGTGCTATCAAATAATAAACTCAGCTCAGGTTGGTTCTGTTTCAAAACCATAACACCACATGCTCTGATGTTGTTGCACATTTTCTCTTGACTTTAAATACCTTTATGCTGAACAGATTTCTTTCTACATATTTCACACATGTCAGATTTTCAAAACATAAAATACCAGCTGGTACAGAAAGGCTACAGTTTCAGGCCTTTAGTTGACCCACTGCTGGGTTCTGGTTATGAGTAAAATGGTAAGATCATCCAAAATCATCCTGAGAAATTATTGAAATAAATATTTTAGATGACACTTCAAAGTTTCATTGCTTCCTTAGGTTTGTGTCAGATGGAACAGTGGCCATCTTTATGTCAATGCTCTTCTTCGTCATCCCATCTCGGCTGCCCTCATGTGGCAGCTATGGTTTCACCGAGGCAGGTGAGATTTTACCTGGACCTTCATCTTTATTTCTCGTAAGTCTAGGCAGTCTTTCTTAAACTTTTTATTAACCGTGACGTGAGTTCAAAATGTGACACTGCAGTTAGCTTACCAAGGGATTATGTTTAAAATTAACGATAGATAAATGACTTATGACTGGGTCTCTAAAAGTTTCTCAGGGTGAGTAGCAGAACTTTTGCTTTTGAACTCCATGTCGACTTGCTCATGGTTTTATGTTACAGGTAAGAGCATTAAGGCACCTCGAACTCTGCTGAGCTGGCAGGTGGTGCATGAGAAGATGCCCTGGAGCATCGTCCTGCTGCTGGGAGGAGGATTCGCTCTGGCTACCGGCAGTGAGGTGAGAAGATTTTAAATTACGGTAATGAAACGTTCTGCTGTTTTACCAAGTTATTGCTGGAACATGTAGATATTTTTGACTGGGTCTGAGCTTCCTCTGGCACAGGTGTGTCAAACTCATTTTCATTTTGGGCCAAATCAAGATCATGAATGCTCTTAAAGGGCCGGTCGTGCCTGAATATATTGATAAAACCCTTGAAGAACCAGCTAAAATATTAATAAATTCTTAAAATTAAATTCTTGACATTAATTAATCATTAATACCTAATCAGGGATTAATGACCATGATTAATGGAGGGACAGTAATCAGATCCTCCATTATTTTGTGTTTGTTTTTGTGATTATCTGAAATAAAAATTAAAGTGTTTGCGGTACTAAATTAGAAATATTTGCGATATTTGCACTTATGTATGACATCAATTAAAGCCGAGGCAGCTGTTTAATACAAGTGAGAAAGTTAGTATCACTTAAACTCAATGTTTTTGCCAAAAATCTGCAATAAACTCCCAATTATGCACTAGTGCAAAAGAGATTATTTGATTTTGCGTGAATTTTCACAAAACTTTCTCAAGAAACTGGAGGAATAAATGGATAAACTGCTTTGATTTGATTGATAAAATAATTTAAACACTGTTATTTTGGCGGTTCTACTTATTTGGCCACATAAAAACACTACGGCGGGCCAGATTTGGCCCCCAGGCCTTGAGTTTGACACATGTGCTCCAGCTTCATCTCCTCATAAAGGGATCTTTAGCTATAATGGAAATTTCTCAAACTGATGTAGATTAATTTGTTTAGAATCAGGTGGTCTTAGCTCAGATTAGCTTTTCCTTCACCTGCTTTATGTTTCGCTTTATGTTTATCTTTGCAGGTTTCAGGTTTGTCTAAATGGCTTGGAGATAGTCTGGCTCCCCTGCAGAAAATCCCTCCGTTTGCCATCTCCATTCTGCTCAGTCTGCTGGTGGCGACATTCACCGAATGCTCCAGCAACACAGCAACCACCACCCTGTTCCTGCCCATTCTTGCTTCTATGGTAAACTGAGGGAAGCATACTGTTTGTTGCCACATATGCTTGTTATTTATTGGTGTTTACATTTGTTTTGTTTCTCTTAGGCCACAGCGATCCAGATACACCCGCTTTACGTGATGCTGCCTTGCACCATTGCTGCCTCTCTTGCTTTCATGCTGCCTGTTGCCACGCCACCCAACGCCATCGCCTTCTCTTTTGGAAACCTCAGAATCTTTGACATGGTGAGACTTAATCACATCAATACACAACCATGTGGTTCATTTAAGAGGAAATGGTGACCCAAGAGTGATAAATTCACTAGAATGTGGTTCTTTGCTTCTTCAGGTGAGAGCTGGATTCATGCTGAACATCATTGGGATCCTCTGCATAAATTTGGGCATCAACACCTGGGGATACGTCATGTTTGACATGGGCACGTTTCCTCAGTGGGCCAATAACACCCACAGTAAACCCTGAGCCACGATAACAGGAGTTCATATATATATATATACATAATGACGTGAGGTCTGGTTAAACCCAAAAATTATACCTAAGTCCAAGACATTACCCGAGTAAAAAAGTATTTGGTAAAAAGTCAGTACTGAGTAACTGCTCAAATTATCAATCATTTAATATTTAAAAATTACATAATCTGACTGACCAAAGTGTAAAGTTAAGTGTAAATTTTGTACTTTAAAGACAAAAATGACAATTAATGTAAGTAAAACAAAATAACAAAATCAGGCAAAAGAAAATGTTTCTGAATCAATTTTCTTTCAATATAAAACTTATAAACTTGAACAAAAACTGCAGGTGTGTGTCTGTCTGGTGAATTTGAAACCCAACTGACCACTTATCTTATGTGGATAAGTTTTGATACTTTAGATACGTCTTTGTTTTATTTTCTGTTATTTATTACTGAAGTCAGTTTGTTTCAGCTGTGGTTGGGGTTAAAGCGCTTTATGAATTAAACTTATGTTGATTAAATAAAATTAATGTGTCAGGATCTTTATTCCCCTAAGATGACTAAAAAAAGAAAGAAAAACAACTTTCTTCAGATTTATACATTTAAAGTTTTAGAAAAGAGAGTAATAATTATTGAGTTATGTTGTGTACATATTATTTTTCTATACACTTTCTATAAGCAAACTTTATTCACTACGGTATTCTCAACATGTTTATATTTTTGCTTAACTGTTAGGTTCATTATTAAATCTGTTTTTATTACTTCCTGATGTAACATACAGAAAAACATGCCTGTAATATACTCTGTTATTTTATAGTAACAATTTTAAAGGACAGATAAAACAATACTTTAGGAAACTACTAACAATGTAAGTTTCATGTGAACTGAATATGACACCAGGGTTAATTCAAATTACATGCTTTCTGTCATTTCTTTTGTTTGTTTTAATATAATTTGTAAAAATGTTTTGTTGTTGTGAATAATGTAATGTTTGGGCTGTAAAAATAGCAGCTATATTGCTGCAACTAAATGTGGATCCAAAATAAACCAACTTCAGTTGTTTATTTTATTTGTTATTTAATCAGTATGTATTTAATAAAAAATAAGAACATTGCAAAGAGTTTCACAAATAAACGTGAAAAATTATTTTGTTACAAAGGAGCAAAGTTTTGTTTTATGTTGGAAGCGACCCCTGCTGGTCATTGGAGGAACTGTAAAATAGTATTTCACATAAAATCACAAACTTCAATATTTATATATTGGGATTTCATGTTTTTATATTTCATGGGATATCATAGACAAACACAAAACAAATTTTGTTGACGAAAAAAATGTTTTAAAAATTATCAATCCTTTAATGGATTAATCAAACCATTTATTGTTATGGTTCAGGATAAGTTAGTGTCTTGTGGATCCAAACAAAATCCCATATTTCTCTTTTTTTGCTAAGATATAAAGAATTTGTTGAAAATGTTTTGTGTTGAATTTTAAACCAAAAAAATAAAAACAGGCTATACCACAAATTTTACAGCTCTGTCTTTTTATTTTTCCCCATTTATTGTTTTTATTAGGTTAATTGTATGTTTTCTTCTGTAAACAAACATCTTACAGTGCATTTGTAGTTTGAAAAAATTGCCTTTTTCCTTTAAACATTGTGTAACTGCATCAGACTTTCCATTTTATTGATCTCTGGGGTAGATAAACAACCAAAAGCAAACACAGAGGTTTCTTCTGCCAGATTTAGTTGCACTATCACTGATCTAGACTTTTAATCTATATATAGAATTAGCCGTAAATATTTCCAGATGCATTTTTCTTAAAATGTTAAATTTTAAAGCTATGGCACCATGGAAAGATGCAGAAAGTGTCGACAGAAAGATGACGCCAGGCGTTCACTGACAGAGGTTTGTTTCTCCTCTGTCAGCACTAAAACTTTACAGTCACAGTGAGTTTACAGTTATATTATATATTTGCAGATATTATGACCCAGAATACCATCCTCCCTGCCCATTAAAAAACCAAAATCATAACGATTTAATGCTCTTAAGTGGCGTACAGCAATTAAATTAGGATTGCATGTGGACTTCGGTTGTCAGTAAAATCTGTCATTAAGTGATAGTTGGACTGCTCCCATTTCTCCAATATCTCAAAGGAACGAAGCTGAGAAAATACAGAACTACTGAATCTCACAAAAACATTTCCACTCTGTCAGAACTGCTGTTGCTCCAACTAACACACCAAATGGCAATCTAATTATCAATTTGTTTATAAATATTCCTGTTTTTATGATAAATATTAATCAGTAAGCAAGTCAGCTGCCTGACTGTCGATGAAAAAGGAGCTGGCTTTAGTCAATCATCAAACCAGTTTTCATTGTACGCGGTATACTGTAGAATATTCACTCATATAAAAAACCTATTTGGTTTTTAAAATGAACATATTATAGTGATGGTGTCATAATAAAACCATATTCTTTCCATTTGATTACTGTTTTCTTGTTTTACTATACTACTACTTCTAGTAAGAATGCAAAATAACTGCATGTTGATAACCAAAAACAAGGTTTGTTTTTATTCCAAGATGGCAAGTCTGACAATTGTTTTTTTTTATACATCTCTGTTTTGGTTTATAGTTGTGGGTTGTACAATCTCTTATCTCACTTATAAAGTGCAGGAATAAGTAATTTATAAAACACACAAAAACTTATGAGGGAAATCTCTTTTTTTATTATTTCACAGCTGTTAAATTTTGCATTCATATTCAGAATCGACTGCACTACATGCACACTAAAACTACAGATCATAAGCATTGGGTTCCTCTAAAGAAATTTATTTGCCTTCAGGAGAATAAAAAGCTCAATCTTTCCCCCTTTTAAACAGTTAAGAGTTTAAAACTGCAGTCCTAATGAAACAAAATACAAATTTGATTCTTAATCTTATGTTCAGTAACAGACAAACTCACCAGTTTTGTTGGAAATAGAAACAACAGAAACTAAAATATTTATACCTTTAAAGGAGCAAGGTACTACCAGTGTGTTACACATTCTGGACATATTTAAAAACTAAATATATAGATAGCATTTTTATGGCATTATGTGAAATTATCGATTTAGACCGTGTTTATTATATTAGTCAGTAAAAGAGTTTAGATTCAAGTCTATTTCCCCCTTAATAATTTTGTTTAATGCTGGGTTTGAAAACACATCCATTAAAGATCAAGAATTTATTTTATTGATAAAAACATTTAACTAGAGAGTTGATATGAAACGAGAGCTTTGGTGTGAAAATTAAAAGCAAGGCAAAAAGAAACTTTAAAACAAAACAACAAAAGTAATGAAGACAATTCATATGATCAATAAATTATAGTAATTGAAACTATTGATTAGGATTTAATTTGCTTTTCCCAGTTGAAACATCTTGGATAACACATTCAGAAGTAAAACTTGGCCTGTTTTTTCACCTCAGTTTGTGAAACCCGAACTCTAGCAGATCTTGTATTTCAGACTGTCAGTGGGCTCCATCTAAACTGTATGCACGCCCTCTGACCTTTGGTTACACATGATGGAGCTGGACTCTTTCACCTGATAAACCTGACCATTGTTTGTCTATCATTGACTCTATCATTGACTCCGCCCCCTTCTTGCACAGCTGCCTCCCTCTTTACCAGAGGCTTCATTTCCCTCCCTGTCCAGGATTGTGGACAATTTTTTGTTGAGTTAATGTTTGATGTACTAACTTAGACATAGAGAGTAACTTGCATTTGCTTTTTCTTTTTTTAACCAAAGCAGATTCCTCCACATCTCCACTGTTGGATCTTTGCTGAAGTTTTCCCACCTGTCCGGCTTCTTCTTCCTCCTCCTCCTCTTCCTCACACAACATCTGTGTCTGGATCAGCTTCGCACCTACCAGGCTTTAGCAGAGTTTTTTAACACTGTGTTTTTTGTTAGTTTTAAGATCATCATGGATAGGATTTTGGATGTGTTAAAGTGGTTGTGGTACCACAGAAACTACATCATCATCGTCGTCACGCCTCTCGCCTTTCTTCCTCTGCCTCTGGCCGTTCACCCAGAAGTGAGTAAGAATGAGCTTCACTGTTGAAATCAGAGTAATTTTTGTTTTATCTCACTCTGTCTTCCCATTTATCTGACTGTGTTCTGACTCAAAGCGTTGATGTCAGACGTCCAGGTAATGACAACATGTCTAAACTGAGAGGAGAACAAGTAGTGGTCAGCTGAAAATTAGTCATGTTTGGTCAATCTGTGAACTTGTCATCCAATCTGATGTTTATATTCCTCCAAAAATCACACCAAATGGCAGAAAATGTTAAAAGAAGTCAAAGCTAAAGCTGTTTGGTACCAACTTTACATACTGAGATTGATTTTTCATGAAATTTCTTGGCAAAACTTTTGCAAATGAATTACAGAGATTATAGGAAGAACATTTTACATGTTCAACAACAAAACATCTCCAGACAATCTGTAAAGTTACTTAATTATCTCAAATAACTGCATTAGGAAACATGATGTTTTCTTCTGCAATCACTTGCTTGATTGATACAAATGAAAAGAAGACCAAAAAAGTATAATTACATTAGATAAATGTAAACCAGCATGATAGATTGAAATTCTTCAAAAGTAAAAAATGTCTGTAATGGTTAACAGTTACATCAATGTAATCCTGGCTGTTTAGGTTTTACAACCCAAAACTTTCTTTTCATTTGATCAGTTTATGGAGGGACTAAGAAAGGAAAACAAAGTTAATTAGTTTCAGAAAATGTTAAATATTTTAGTTTTTATAATTTATTATTGGAGGCCATTTTCATCAACAGTCAACATTACTGAAATCACATGAATGTGGATTGAGCCTATTCTACACATCTGATGCTGTTGTTTGTTCGGATGAGTTTGATTTTTATGTTTTTGTAATAAATCCTTTACAGCCATTTTTGAAAAGTAAATGACAAGGTTTTTATCCATGACCAGATTTCTTATAAAATCCAAAACCTGGCCGACTCTAATGTCTTGTTGTCAAAGCTTCCTTGTCAAAGTTTTTTAATGTTCTTTCTTTTTTGTTTTTGAACTAATAAAGCTTAAAAGTTACAAAATGTTATGAAAAACTGACCAACAAAAAGCTCAAATGGTTCATAAGACTGAGACACTCAAATAGACTCACTACTGTTTATCAAAAATAAATAATGAAGGCAGATGGTGCATTACCTTCTAATATGAAATTTACAATTAATACCCACCGTTCAATATTTTTGGTGTGAATAAATATTTGGAACCTGCATAAAGGATTTTATCAGTGGAACCTTTGTGTCGGATAGTTTAAACTGTGTTTTATATTTTTCTGAGGAACTATAAATACTGTCTTATGAGACAAGAGCACAACAGTTTGTTTTAGGATCAAGGGTTGCTATTATCTGCTTGATTATCTGCTTGTCTAAAGTCTTATTACCTTTTAAAGAGATGCAGAGATAAGACAAAGAACATGAATGCTGTATAACTTTACAGTAACTCAGCATCTGCCTTTGCTTCTGTGTGCCTTTGCTTGAGTAAAATGTGATAAAATGAGCATCAGTTTTTAATATACAGTCAAACGTTTTGTCCCTTCCAGACGGATATTGATCCATACTTTTCTTATTGGTGTATGTAGCTGATCACAGTTTGTTCAGATCTTTTACCCAATATGCTTTCCGAGAAATTACTGCAGATGAGATTAACATCAATGCCATGGTCCTTGAGCCACTTTATTACTTTGCTCTGTGACACAGTGCTTCATTATGGTGGGAACAGAAAGGATCAATGCCATACTAAACCTGGATTATTCTTCTTGGTAGATCATTTGATCCTGTGTTCTTAGACACCAAATCTACTGGATGAGAAGTAATCCTGCATGGATGCTTTACTGTCTACATTTGGGGTGTCCAAAGTGTGGCCCGAGTTCAAGAAAGTTACAAATTTGGGTTTCCTGTAGAAGTATTTGATATAGATCAGTGTCACTTTTTCAAGCTGTTGACCACTTACCCCTTTTATCAACACTCAAAGACAATCTAAGTTGAAATTGCCCCCACAATAACCCATGTTATTGAAATATTAATCTCTTAACTCATTGTCTGTTCCTCTGAATGTGAAGGGTGGCGCTGTTCACATTAAAAACAGGAACACGTCACCTGGGGGCTTTTTGAGTTATTTACAGATTTTGAAAGTATGGATTCTAAACTTTCCAATAATGTTTTATTTAGGGCCATTTGTAATTTAGAAGCATAATAAAAGAAATATCGACTTGCGTTGGCAAAAACAAACATTTTCTTTCAGCCAGTAGATAGTCCAACATAAATAATTTTATTTTAGGGGTTAAGATGCTCACCGCCATATTGCATTCAGCACAGCCGCAGACCGAGATCTGTATCCCTGGGGATACAGGGATATGGTAACGTATCCGGTAACTATGGTAACGCTCAAAAATAAAAGTTCTGCAACTCACCCTAAGAAACTTTTCACTGGTATCTTCTGCCTTTCTTTTTAGTGACCCGATCTTAAGCCATTTATCCATTATTATTTATAAACACAATAAGCTAACTGTAGCGTCGCGCCTAGAGCTAACGTAACGGAAAATAAACGCATGCAGTACCTCGCGGACCATTAGAGGGCGCCCGCAGACCACAGTTTGAGAAAGACTGATATAGGCCGATACTTTTATTTCAAACAGGAAAAAGGTAAAAACAAACACGTAATTAAAGATTTTCTGTCTTTAATTAGGACAAAATGATCACAAGTAAAAGATTGGCTGCAACACAAAGAATTCGCTTTTTGCCTTCTCTTCAAGAAGTGATTTTTACTCAAAAGCAAACTTTGCTTCACCCAAATATGCTTTTAATTAATTTAATAAGCTTGGCTAAATACAGCAAGCATTTTCAAAGAAAGAGTGACTTAAATTCTGATTTTATTCATCAGGATTTATTAAACCGTGTTCTATTTTTATAGGAAAAGCATTTTTAATAAGGCAAATCTGCAGACCACTTTTTAAGTTTTGGATCTAGATTCTAGAATAATTTACACACAATTTTCCAGCAACAAATCTGACTGCTTTATTTGTTTAAGTATTGAATGTTTAGTCTATTGTCGAGTGAGTAAAAATCCATTTGTTTGGCCTTAAGTCATTTTACTTCAATGATTTTGGTCCATGTCACAAAACATTTGGACAAGCCTGCATGGTCTACATGCAATAACAAACATGATGTCTCTCCTTTCCCTTCATTTACAAATGAGTTTAAAGATTTCCATCCCTACAACAGGTATCTACTGTTCATCCTTCAACTTCCTGCAGAATTTAATCCAGTCCTTAAAGCAGAATAGGCTCTTTGTGAGTCTTAGTTTTGCAAATTTGTTCTCCAGAGGTCTTTCACCTCTTGATGCCAAAATTCAGGACTAGTGCAAAGACAACTCTGCAGTCTAATCCTCAGCTGAAAATGGTTTGGAGGATTTCTAGTAAATTTCACTGACTACTTCAGTTTGAATGTTCTTGATTATTGACTGATGACCAAGATGGGAGGAAAAAATGTGCTTCATCCTAATATAAAGATGACTTCAGACCTCTATTTTAAATTTGTATGAACATAAACACAACATTTCTGTGCATAAGCAAAATTTCTTCATAAGCATCAGTTTAATCCTGGAGCTAAAATATAAGAACTTAATCTCCACCAGCTTTCTTTAGTGTATGGAAATGAATAATATTTGGTTGCTATGTAAGCATATTTGTGACTAACCTGTGTTTATATTTGTTTGTGTGTGCAGTATTCACAGGAAGCAAAATGTGGCTATGTGATCATCCTGATGGCTTTGTATTGGTGCACGGAGTGCATGCCTCTGGCTGTGACTGCTCTTCTCCCCGTCGTCCTGTTCCCAATGATGGGCATCATGAAGGCTGGAGATGTAAAGTTCCTATTTATACTTTTATATTTAATTATGTAACATTCTAACCATCAAAAATAATACTTTGTTTTTTTTTTAAAGTAGGTATGTTTCTTGATCTGTTTGTAGAAATATACTTGTACCTGCAGGAGAGTTAATTGAGATTGGGCACTAAAGGGAATTTCTGCCATCTTAAAAGGCCATTTTCAATAATTTTATAACTTTGCATTGAGGTTTGTTTTATTAACATTTATAACACATAAAGGCTATTCACTTCATATTGATGCAAGTGTCGTTTCATGGATGGGTAGACTGAGGTTTCTGGGGTTGCTGGCGTTTCCTGCTCCATTCCATTGGGGTGGGTATGTCGGAGGTTGTAGCTTGTACTTTGGAGGGGGTTTTGCACCTTTTTGGGTGTGGGGTCGCTGATATTTTAGTTGGTCAGGAAGTGACCTTGGGGCTAGGCTTAGTGTTGGTTATCCTTGGGCTGAAGCTGCAGTGATGACGACGCTTGTTTGTAAGGTTGCAGGGTGAATTGATTGTGATCTTGTGTTAGGTTCTCAGCCTGCTGTGGTTGCATGGCTTCTACTCAGATCTATTTTTGGTCTAGTGTGGCGTCATGAAGGTTCATTGTGGGATGCTGTGTGGTGGAGCGGTGAGGAGGATATAGCGTATGTGAGGGTGATAGGTGTTGTATGAAGTGGTAACACCAAGAAGGTTTTGCTTTCTTGGTGATCTCAAGATCTCGAGTTGCACCTGTCTATATTTTGGAGGACCATCCAAAGTATGAAAAATAGTGACTTATAGTCTGGAAAATATGATATTTCAAGTGAAGGATCATAGTGAAAGTTGTAATTCTCCATTAGACAATTCTAAGTGCCACATTAAAGAAAAAAAAACAAAGAAAGTGTGAAACAGCAAAGAATGTCTCAGCTAGCTTAAGATAAGATATATCAGTTTTAAACCTGCTTCAACGAGGGGTTGTTCTGTCTCCTGTTTAGTGCATTTGAGATATGGACTCACATTAAAGCACTAACAATAAAGATAAAAGCTCAATCTGAATTGGCACTTCAGTAACTTTAATATGTTTGGCCCCAAAGATAAGGAGACTGGTAACAAAGGAACTGAGCAAATGTGTAAAAATTACACAAGAAGCTTTGGATGACTGTGCTCAGATTAATTTTAATTTCTTTTAGACATGAATTAATATTCTTGTTTTTTTTTTTTAGGTCAGTATTGAGTATTTGAAAGACTCCAACATGCTGTTTATGGGCGGTCTCTTGGTGGCCATTGCAGTGGAGCACTGGAACCTTCATAAACGCATCGCTCTCCGTGTTCTTCTCCTGGTTGGTGTTCGTCCAGCCCTGTAAGAGCTTAAAGCCTGTGAAGCCACAGATACAATCAGCAGCTGAATCTTGATAAAACAAATCATCATCCAAATGTTTCAGTAATTAAATGCCCAAAGTAGAGTCCTATACCAACAAGAGTTTTTAGTTTTAGTTTAGTTTTTAGTTTAGTTTAGTTTATTTCAGACAAACCTTTCACCGACAGTGTAAACAACACCAAAAAAAAAAACAATAAAAAAACAAAAAACAAAAAAAAAAAAAAACACATCACATCGGTGATTATGAGTCTGAAAAGGAGTATGATGAAGTATAACTTATGTAATCATACCCCGTTTCCAGCTGTAATTTGTCACAGTATTTTCAATATCCAGTATCCTTTCTGACAAAGGAAATAATAAGTGTAATAAAATTTCCTCAGCTAGATGAAAATAGTGCATACACACACATACACATCTGTACACATACATATATACATATTTACATATACAAACATATGTACATATACATACACCCATATACACTCCCATCTGCTTATAGACAAAATACACAGCTATTTACATACCTTTATATATTTACCCACACCTGCGCCGACATGCCACCTACTTGATGACATCATACTTAAAGTTTTAATTTCCAACCAGGATTATCCCCCTTGTTCTTCCTTATAACTTTGAATAATAGCTGTTTTGAGACCTTTCTTAAAATGTCTCATACTTGGACTTTGCTTCAGCTCTTTAGAAAGTTTATTCCAGATCCTCACACCAACACCAGAAATGCACAATGTTTTCATTGTTGTACGAGCCTTCAAAGTTCTGAAGTTAAGGTTTTCTCTATAGTCATATCCCCCCACTCTATCGGAAAATAATTGTTGAATCTTTTCTGGCAATATTTTGTTTCTGACTTTAAACATGATCTGTGCAGTTT
This sequence comes from Poecilia mexicana, assembly GCF_051168715.1. Lineage (NCBI taxonomy): Eukaryota > Metazoa > Chordata > Actinopteri > Cyprinodontiformes > Poeciliidae > Poecilia > Poecilia mexicana. Next base: position 8,671,228 of record NW_028263383.1, on the reverse strand, counting down.
GAAACTCTACTAGATCAGTAAATTTCAATAAATAAGAGTCTATAAATAGATTGTGTTCATTTCAAATTAAAGAAATGAACACAATCTGTTCTAAAGAAATAGTTCATTTCTTTAATTTGGTGATTATGATTTCAAGCTAATGAAAACCCGAAATTGAAACTGGAATCAGTCCTTCGAGACCCACAACCTTGCAAGAAGCATCTTATCTGGACGAAAGACAAAAAAGACTGGACTGCTGGTCAGAGGGTCCAAGGCATTGTCTTTGGACAAAAGCACATTTTACATTTCAATGTAGAAGAGTGGAAAGAGACACGATGCAAGTTGCTGAGGTCCAGAGGAAATTTTCCACAGTCAGTGATAATTTGGGGTGTTATGTCATTGCCTAGGTCTGGTCCACTGTGTTTTATCAAGTCCAAAGTCAGAACATTCATCTACCATGACATTGTTTTAGAGCACTTCATTCTTCCCTCAAATGACAAGCTTTATGGAGATGCTGATTTCAATTCCAGCAGGATTTGGCACTGAATATAAATAAACAAATATTCATCTCAAAGTGGGTCGTGTTATGCAGCTCATGTCAATCATAATCGTCTTTCCTGCACTCTCACAGGCTGATGATGGGATTCATGATTGTGTCGGCCTTCCTGTCCATGTGGATCAGCAACACGGCCACAACAGCCATGATGCTGCCCATCTCTCAGGCTGTGCTGCAGCAGCTGCAGGCGACGGAGACACGGGCAGAAGAACGAGACCTCCAGAACACAGCAGAAGATAACCCCGGGTTTGAGATGGAGAGCAGAAAAATCCAGGAGGGAATCCCAGATGAGAAGAATACAGACACAAAGCAGGAGAATGGAATAGGTGAGTAAAATCTCAGTAGTTTGGAAGGACATGTTATAGAAAATAATTATTTAAATAGCCTTTTCACTTTGTGGAAATATAGTTTTGCCTGAAGTGATTCCAGAGTACATAAGGGAGAAGAGCAGGAAAATTACAGAGGAAAAGTACAGCCTCCTGATTAAAGGGATGAGCCTGAGTGTGTGCTATTCTGCGAGCATCGGTGGCACTGCTACCCTGACAGGCACCACTCCCAACCTCATCCTCAAGGGTCAAATAGACAAGTGAGACATCAGCTCAGTCATATGAGTTCAGAGGGTTTAAATTATTGTCCTGCTTCTGCTCTACTAATCACTATTTTCTCTTCCAAAGGCTCTTTCCTGGAAATGGGGATGTGATCAACTTTGCCAGCTGGTTTGGCTTTGCTTTTCCCAACATGGTGCTCATGCTGGCAATCTCCTGGCTCTGGCTTCAGTTCATGTTTCTTGGCTTCAAGTAAGACAATCAGAGATATGAAATATATTGAAGCAGTTTCAAGTATTTTGGTTGTACCTAAATTGTTATTGATGAAACAAAAGCTGAACTCAAGAAAAACCCAAAAGTAATATCAGATACTAAACACTCTGGGACAAGGTCTTGATCTATGAACACAGAAACACAACATTCTTAACATTATGACTGTGATTAGGATGTCCTAATGAGGACTGGGCCATACTGACTTAACTCCAGAAAAGTAAACAGAGAGCTTATTCAAGCCATCTCAGAAACTTTGATCAATCGCAAAATAATTTTAAAAAAGCAGGTACCAAAAACCAACTCTACAGATAATTAATTACCAAACCAGCAGCTTGGGTCACAATGGTTAAAATGTCGATCTATCAAATCATATTTTTCCATGAAAACTGCTTATTTAGTCAATTTAGGTTCAAATTACACATGGCATAGTCACCAGTATGCTTTGACAGCTTACCAGTCATCTGCTACAGTTACTTTTTACTAAAAATTAACTAACTCCAAGATAATGATGCACTTAACAGAAGAGAAATATAACAGCAGCCAAATTACTCAGTTTAATGACAGATACGACGAATGATCATCTGGTACGAAATAAATACACAGTTAACTTTACAGACAACATGAATCTTCAATACACCTTCCTCCCAGAGGTAATGTTTCCACTCGTAACAAAGTGCTAAGCTAGCATTAGTGTGGTAAGCTAACATTAGCATGTCTGCGTTTTGTTTTGATTTGATGTGCTGATATTGAACATTTTTTACTGCTGTTCTAGTTTATCCTGTGTTGAGAACTGTTATGGAAAATGACCACTTTGAACATCTTAAAATCTAATAGCTTGTTTTTAAAATAAAAAATGCTATCAAAATGCTATCTGTGTAGCTCTGATCTTTCTGCTTGTTTTTATTCACCCAGCCTGAAGAAGTCTTTTGGTTGTGGCGTGAAAAGTGACAGAGATAAAGAGGCGTACGCAGTGATGAGAGAGGAGTACAAGAAGCTGGGCGGCATGAAGTTTGCTGAAGGAGCAGTACTCACCATCTTCATTTTGCTTGTGCTCCTGTGGTTCACCAGAGAGCCAGGCTTCATACCTGGCTGGGCCACAGTTCTCTTCAACCAGGAGGATTCGTGAGTCCCTTATTTTATGTTACTTTAGGTTAATATTCCGGGGTTTTTTTCTTAACAGAGTATCAGTTCAGATTGTTGTTTATGTTGGTTCAATCTCTAAACCGTGTGTTAGGTTAAATTTAGTTCAAATCGATTAACTAAAGACGTCCGCTACAGCCTTTCTTTTAGTGACATAGTTTGGCCGCCATCCAGCAGGGGGCGCCCGGTGGTCGTCCATAAGCTGAGCTATTGATAAAAAGTTAAAGATTGAGACAGATCAAAATGGAGTCATGTGTGGAATAGACAACTGTAACAACTGTAAATACCGTTTTCTGAACAGGTGTTATTGTACATAATGAAAAATATGTTATAAATAAATTACAAAATATTTTATATAGCAGTCTTGATGTAGAGACTTTATTAAAGTCTTTATTTCATGTTATAGTTCAAACGTTTTTATTGAGACCTTTTTAAGTAACTTGCGTTGTTTCCTTAGGTTTGTGTCAGATGGAACAGTGGCCATCTTTATGTCGATGCTCTTCTTCATCATCCCATCTCGGCTGCCCTCATGTGGCAGCTATGGTTTCACCGAGGCAGGTGAGATTTTACCCTGACCTTCCTATTTCTTGTCATCCAAATTACTTAAGTGTATATATTAAAATGTTTCTTCATGTTACAGGTAAAAGGATTAAGGCACCTCGAACTCTGCTGAACTGGCAGGTGGTCCATGAGAGGATGCCCTGGAACATCATCCTGCTGCTGGGAGGAGGATTCGCTCTGGCTGCTGGCAGTGAGGTGAACAACCAGAAACATCACATTTTAAAATTCACAACTTCGCTGGTAGTAGTAATCTGTAAGCTGCCACAACTACCATAAATTATTTCATTCTCCTAAACTTTATTTATTTATCTGCTCATTTTTATAGCTATTTCATTTCTTATATGCTTTAAATTTAGTCTGTAGGTTATGTATTAATATTTAAACTACTTTTATTTATTTTACATATTTTTTATATTCACAATTCTAAAATATTTTCTGAATTCTTTCATTTTCTACTTATTGCTTATTTTGTTACTTTTCTAAAGTATTTTTAATTACAATGTAATTATCATATAGGTGTAATATTTATGCACTGTAATTTATTAATGTTATTATTTTATAATTAGAATTTTTTAAATTATTTTTATTGAAAGTTTTTATTTCTTCTTATAAATTTTTTTGCTCATCAATTTTATGCTAAATCACATAATCCAGATTAGTTTTATTTTTGGTAATTTGTATAAACAAAACAAGTAGTTTTACAATACCCGATTCATCTTGGATTATTATTATGATACATCTTAAGTTAAATTATGATTAATAATGTAATCAAATAACTTGGGGGATACATTTATGTTTTTGGAAATATAGATAATGTGTGATAATGCCATTAGCAGAGTTTGACTGGTACTGGAACCAAATGTGCTTCAGTTTTACCAAGTTATTACTGAAATATGTAATGATGGTGTCCACTATTTCTTTGTTTTGCTATAATCTCAAACTGATATAAATGTACTTTTGCTAAAGAACGTGTGATTTAGGTCAGATAATCTTAGGGTAAATGATCATGTTATCTTCCCATATAGATATTTGCTACTAATTCTTTCATAATCTGTGCAGATATTTAACATTTCCTTCACCTGCTTTATGTTTCGCTTTATGTTTATCTTTGCAGGTTTCAGGTTTGTCTAAATGGCTTGGAGATAGTCTGGCTCCCCTGCAGAAAATCCCTCCGTTTGCCATCTCCATTCTGCTCAGTCTGCTGGTGGCGACATTCACCGAATGCTCCAGCAACACAGCAACCACCACCCTGTTCCTGCCCATTCTTGCTTCTATGGTAAACTGAGGGAAGCATACTGTTTGTTGCCACATATGCTTGTTATTTATTGGTGTTTACATTTGTTTTGTTTCTCTTAGGCCACAGCGATCCAGATACACCCGCTTTACGTGATGCTGCCTTGCACCATTGCTGCCTCTCTTGCTTTCATGCTGCCTGTTGCCACGCCACCCAACGCCATCGCCTTCTCTTTTGGAAACCTCAAGGTTATTGACATGGTGAGACTAATTTAAAAATCTAGTTATTACTCACAACCATATGGTTAATTTAAAAAGAAAATGGTGAACCAAGAGTGATAGATTCACTAGAATGTGGTTCTTTGCTTCTTCAGGTGAGAGCTGGATTCATGCTGAACATCATTGGGATCCTCTGCATAAATTTGGGCATCAACACCTGGGGATACGTCATGTTTGACATGGGCACGTTTCCTCAGTGGGCCAATAACACCCACAGTAAACCCTGAGTGGAAGCACTGCCTGTAATGCCTTTTAAAGAATTTCTATATCTGTTAGCACAACATCATGAGGTGGGGTCTAATCAGAGCTATCATAAATTTGATAACTTATTTTATGTATAAGTTTTGATGCATAAGAGACATTTTTCAGGATTTTCCCAAGTCCCATCCACTGACCAGTAAGAAAAGCTTTTAAAAAGATACGACTGTCTTGCAAAATTAAAAAAGTCAGTTTGTCCAAATTTGTAAAACTTAAAGGTTTCTATTCCACCAAAGATGACAAAAAATAGACTTTATTTAAATTAATGCATATCATAGATGTACAAAGCAGACTATTGTATGATTATTTAATTATGATATTGTGTAGATATGTTTATTCAGCAGCTTGATGAAGTATAAAGAAAAAACTTTAATCAGTGCAATTTTTATCTTTAAGTCCTCTTAACCTTGTTTAACTGATAGGTACATTGTTAAACCTGTTTATTACTTCCTGATGTCAAACTCAGAGCAGAAGAAAAACATTGGAGGTTTTTTCCATGTACACATTTTCCGGAAAGTGTCTTCACCTCATTATTAATCTCATTTACAAATGTTGTACATATCTTTCAGTGATTTTTTAAAATCCTGTTACTCTAACAAACATAGTCTTACATAGAAAGTTTAAATAAATGTAAATTAACTTTATGTGTTAATTTAATTTATTGCTGAAAGTTTAATTACAATAGGTTGTAACTTTTGGTTACATTTTTGGTTGTGTTGTGTTTTTTGTTGTACTGTTTTCATCACAAGCACGTTTCCTAACTTGTAAATATCACAGAATAGGACTTTTTGATTGTTTACATACTGTACTGTTTTTTTAAATCAAATTTTTGAAAGATGCACCATTTAGCTACTGAGCAAGTGAAAAAACACGGGCTTGTTCATTTAAACTCAAATTGTCAGGATGAAGTGATTTTGTCCTAATAAAATGATGTTAAAATATTTGTTTTGGTTTGTCGTACTTGTAGAAAATTGTTTCTGTGGGTCTTTTACCAATTCACAGATAAAAGCAGACAGCCAAGGATTCAAATCTTGTGAAAGTCGACTTGTGATGAGTTTATGTCTTTAAACAGGATTATGAAAGCATTTTTTTAGAATAAGATAAAAAAAAAGTGCCCAAGTGCCCTGGTTTTATTAACATTAGAAGTTGATTGAAGGAAAAACCGATATTTTGTAAACATTTATAAAACAAGGTTTTTATAAATTGTAATTTTTGAGAGTAGATAAGTTGCTGCAGGGATATTTGAGAAAATTTCTTTGTGTCTGAAAGCTGCACTTTAGTACTTTACTACTGTAAAGATGAATGGACAATCTGTGGCTTACTTAGTATTTATCAATGCTTTTAGGTTTTCTAGGCTCTAAAAACTAATTTAGAAGATGTACTGAATACAGCAATTTCTCAGGAAGCAGTGAACTCTTTAGGTCATTCATTGACCTAAATACTATCTTACTATCAGGAAACCTATTTATTCCGATAAGCAGCTTTGGAGGAACGCACTGTACAATGAGGCCCCGTACTTTTCTGCAAAGTCATCAGTACAGGTCACTGACACTGAAAGGTAACAAAGCTCCTTTGTTTCTGCCGTCCGTACATCTTTAGTGCTTTTCCGTCTTCCCTATCAGGTCACATGTTTTACTGCCGAACTGAACAGACTTCCTTATGTTAGTGGTATCAAAATGGCCAATTTGACCTCAAATGGTTGAGCTGAACCCAAACACTGAAAAATCCATCATAGCATTCACATCAAGGACATTTTGAACATGACCTACATAAAGGATCCTGTAAGCACAAAATTTATTTTAAAGCATGAAGAATGAATCTCTTCCAGTCACGATTATAGAAAATAAGAAAATATATATTTTTTACTGCTTAAATTCTGCTTAGCTAGCAGAGCTTAGCTAGCTGCTGGCTTACACAGCTAGCGCTGCTAGCTTAGCTAGTTCTAATAAGAGGCTACATGAAGCTTCATCTCTATTTCAGAAATAACTGAGCTGTTATTTTGAAATAATACTGTTTTACTAATAATATTGTACTGCTTGATTGTTAGGTTTTATTATCTGTTTACCAACATTTTGTTGTTAATAAATTATGCCATCATGCACTGCAAACCAAAGGCTCTTGATTAAATATTTTACCTTAAGCCTTATCAGAACTTTCTTATCTTCAATTTCATTCATCATCATGTTTCTGACATTCGTCCATTCAGAGCTAAACTCCTGTTTTCAATACGTCACTAAATTGTGCCTTTCAACCCTCAGAAAAGGTGAAAGCAGCAAATCAATAGCAGGCTGGTGTTAATAAATCTTTGTACTGTGTGTACAGATGAAAAGTCTGTTTGAAGGATAACTGTGAGATAAGAGGCTGCCAACAGGATGTTAAAGATGTGAAAATCGCTCTCTATCATGTTTATTACGAGAGACAGTGTAATAAACTAAAAATACACAGGACAAAGGGAGTGTGCTAAAGTTTTATGCTTCTTCTAAATTACCTGTGATATGCAGGGGGACCTAAATCGATTCAGATTTAATTAAAGAGCAATTTTGTTCTTTAATTCAAATCAAATAGTCAAGGCTTTATTAAACCCAATGTTGTGTTTTATTTGTTTACTTTTGTTCGTACAGCTAAATCTAAGCCCTTATCATACACAAAAACCTTGAAATACATCACTGTGTGCTTTTCATTTTTTGAATTAAATTACTAAAATAAATGTTTTGTCTGTAAAGTTTTAATGTTTTAAGATGCATTTGTCTGTTTTCTGTTTGTTTCTCAATGAGCAGTAAGAGTCAGGACACTGTAATGCTTCAAAAAGTCCAATAAATCTTTATTGTTCGTTTCTTAAGTCTCACCAACATCTGGAAACTTTAAATAAGTTCAAAATAATTTGTACGACTCACAACAAGTCATTTAGAAATCTCTTCTATATATTTATGAAACATGTTCCAACAAAACATTGAAGTCAATTAGTTTAATTCCCAATCAAATCCTGTCTATTATTCTCTGGCGTCACATTTTGAAACTTTTACCACATTCTTTTTTTTTTTTTGCAACTATAAACCAGAAACAAATCCGGGCAAATGTGAATCACATAAAAATGTGTCTTCTATAAGGATCTGAAGACACATCTGGTTTCCTTTCAATTGATTACTTGCTCTTCACTCCTCTGGTTCAACCAACATGTAGACATACTTTAAATTAGTCAATAACACAACTAATCAAAACATATAATGCATCAAACCAGAAAATACGTAAAAATGAACATCTCCCCTCCTAAATATCAGACAATTATTTGGATATTTCTGATTGAAGTGTGCATATTACAGTTTAGAGGCATCTCCTCCTTCAAACCTCCTTCAAACAAAAGGAGTTTATTAAGCACACTCAAAATCACTGGAATATGTAGAAGTGAAAATAACAAAAATGACTATGAGGCAGAAATCAAGAGAAATAAATGATTTGTTGAACACAACAAAAAAAATCCCAAATATTTTATTGTGCTACGTCTTTCAAATGTATATTTCTCTAAACCAAAAGTTTGCCTGAAATCGTAATTTTTCATCCTTCATACATAGAGGAGATGACAGACTTCACTGCAAACCAAAAAGTGAAACACAAGGCTGTTAAAAGTACAACCCAAGCACAGATGACAAAGTGCGTTTCTGTCCAGATCAGACCAGCCACCTTTATGAGTTTTGCTGTAAAAAAAACGTTGCACTTTGAGCAAATACAGCACTTACATACGGCCTACAGTTATTACAGGTCAACGTAGTCGACAATCAAATCCGGAACGGAACGAGACGAAACGAATGTCATAAACTTCCAACTAATCAGTGCTTACTGTGGAGGAAATGAACTGACAGCTTCTGGAAATCTACTTGACCTTTGCGAGGCAGATTAGAAAATTGCTGACATTTAAATAATATTCTTTATTTCACCAGAGAAGTGTTCATGCCTCAAACAAACTTTTACACAGGGAGAAAGACACACACAATCGTACAAAATGGCAGCAGACACACTCATACACATAGATAAAAAAAAAAAATCACCCGTTGAATCAAATGATCACAATCTTCCCAAAACTGTTACTGAAGACCTAAAAACACACGTTTAGAAATGTGAGATTTGTTCCTACTGTGCCTTGAAAAAGTATTTATACCAGTTGAATTTGTTCACGTTTGGTCCCATTACAACCACATACTTCATATTTTCACTTGGATTTTTTACGGATGGGTTTGAAGTGGAAATAATATTTTTAATATCTTTTTTTCCAACAGGTTTCATGATGAAACGTGGCGGTGGAAAAGAAAACCTGTTGGAGCCTGCAACAGGTTTGTGCAATCACACAGCTGCAGTTAGATCAAAGCATAGTCATGTGTTGGCATGGCCTAGTCAAAGACCAGAAGCATATCTGACTTTGAATCTGATGCTGTACATGAAATACAATAGAAAACTGTGATTGGGCCTGTCGGAATAAGCAATAAATCAATTAACTGCATGATAAATTAAAATGAGCTCATTAATTTCAGTTTGCATCATTTATTTTCTATTTCTACCAAAAACTGGATGATAAAAGTCTTCAGTGGGTTACATTGGCGTCAGTTAGCTCTTTTTTATGAAGGACAATTTTATTTACAGAGACTTCATAATTCATTTTAACTGTTGTTTCTGTTGTCTTTGTTTATTTATTTTGGATTTTAAGATGTTTTCATTTTCCAGTGCTAAAAGTTTATTGATCTTCGAGATCTTGCATTTTTATTCCCTTACTTGAAAATATTACCATTTATTGCAATAACTTCTGGAAAAATCAATCGTCTAGCAAAATTGTGATGAAATCAGAAAAAATTCGAGAGTTATGAATACTTTCACAAGGCTCTATGATTCCTACCATTATCTACCTGAATAAAAAAAATAGTTTCTATCATTATTTGAAAAACCGTCTGAAATGCAAGCGTCGCTTTTCTGCTGGTTTATCATGTTACAAACACACTTTGTGTCTGTGTCCATGTGTGTGTGTTTGTGTGTATGCAGCTTCTGCAGATGCATTTCTGTGTGTTTACACACCCACACACACTCTCAGATTATCAAAACCCATCTGCTGCTGGATGGAGTCGTCTCAACAGGAGAAAGACAAACAGAGCAAAAGAAAGACAGGAAGTCGAAGCCAACGCTGTCCTCTGACTGTCCCACAGGTTGGTCCATTAATCCACCTGTCTCCTGCGGCGAAGGCGTCGTCTCTATGTCCCGCCGTTGTATGAGTAGTCTGCCTTGTTGTGCATCACCAGCTTATTGTCCACAAAGTAGAAGCTGTCAGACTGCGTCTCGTAGGGGTGCAGGACCATCTCTCTGACTGTGGGTGGGCGCAGAAACAACACCGTTAAAGTTCTAGTTTCTAACCTAGATGTAGTGATGGACTCTGACCTGAACTTTCAGAGTCATATAAAGACAGTTACAAAGTGGGCCTTCTATCACCTGAAGAACACTTAGCTAAATGGAAATTAAGACCATACAGTGTACCTCCTCTAGAGTGCGCTGTTTTCCCCTAGTGATCACAGAAGTCTACCACGTCTTTTTGTTTGTTTTAAACTTTATTCTGTGCACTCAAAATTACATTTAATGCTGGTTCACATTTGTGGAGTAATCTGGGAATAAAGACTCCAAAACTTATTTTGTGTCTATTTTGACCCAAATTTCACCAGGTCACAAACATCTCCATTATTACAGGACTAATCCTGTTTCTGAAACACTGACCTGGCTTGGGATTCAGTTCTATTTCAAAATAAAAAACACGTAGACTTATACAATCTGGACTGCATTGTTCTACATTATTAAATCATATGTTTACAATTTTTGTTGTTTGTTAAAATAAATGAATGCTTCTAAATGTCGACCTAATTTAAAAACAATTTGCTGTGATTTAAAAATCACAGCAAAGGAAAAGACTGAACTAATCTGTAAGAAACAAATACTTTTTTACAGCATTACATAAATAGTTATATTTCAGCAAATATCTCTTCTTATTCATGTCTTTTGTTTTGTATTTTTTCTAATAGTAACTACTTTGTCTCTGTTATTGTGTCTGTTGGTTACTCTATTTTGTCTATTTTCTGAACAGCAGCTTAGCCAAATGTGACTTTTTAAAAATGCTTCATAAAAAACATCTGTAGTTAGTTGGTTCTTGATATAATCTGACCATGTTCAGCTTTCAGGTTTCAAACCAGAATTACTTTCATTGACAAAATCCTCCCAGTCTTTTCAGGTTAAATGTTTCCATTTTCAATGTTTAAGAAGGCATTATTTTTCATAAACGGCAGTAATATTATAGTTTTATGCTGTAAACGTCTTCCACTGTTTCTTTTGCTGGAATATGGCACTTTTAACTTTTCCTCTGTCGCCCCCATGAGGTTGATGACTAGAATATTTTTAACATTCTTGAATCATTATCAAACCCTCCATCACCCAGTGCCTTAACTGTCCCCTGTTGTTTATTTCTGACTAATATGATGAAACTCTATTAGCAAACTAATAAACACAATCTGCACTGAATCAGAAATTCTGCAGCACTGAAGCCTGGTGGCCCGCCAGGCTTATAATATACTGGAGGAAATCCTGAAACTTCACTATCATTCTAAGCTTATTAACAAACTGATTTTGCAAAATGTTCAATCATCTTGGAAGCTTCCTTTACCCAGAGAGGTAAAGAAATGTGTGCTGCTGTGCATTGTTTCATCTGACTTACTGGTGTCCTCTGACAGAGGTGGAAATTCGTAGATGTGCTCACAGGTGTTCTTGCTGCTGGGCATACAGAAGCCAAACTCAAAGTCGAAACTCTTGAGCAACTTCTCCCTGAAATAATGTCTCTCGATCATCCGGAAGTTTTCTATCGGCATGTCACCCACTGTAAACTCGACACTGGATGGATGAGGAATCAGAAAAGACGAAAAAGTTATGAGAGACATAAACTACAACACAGTTTTTAGTTCAATCTACTGCAGACTGTGAATGCAGATTAATTTATACTCACGTAGCTCCAACCTGCCGCAGTCGGAGGAAAGCAGGGGTGAACTGGTAACGAACAAAACGGCCGGCGTTCGGGTCGATGTCCCTCTTCTCTCCTGACTTATCTAAGATGGAAACCAGTTTCAAAATAAATAAAACTCTCATATTTAACATAAAAATATGCTAAAATTGCTCAAATAGCAATAACAACAACCAAAAGAAAACATGTAATAGAAAGGTTTGATTTTCACATCCCTGAAGTTTTTTTTTTGTTTTTATTTACAACTACAAATTTCAAAAGGTTTTATTGAGACTTTGTGGGCAGATGAGATGCTTTCCAAAGCTATGAGAAATAAAAGTCCTAAAGGGATAAAACTACTTCTTCCTAGAAAATGAAGGGACATTTTCCTATTTGTTTCTCCAACTGAACATTATTATTGCTTTATTTGTCTTTATTTTAGTGTAAAATACTATATTTACCCAAATTTTATAAACTGGACAAGTAAAAAAAATACCATTATGTTCGTTAGGATGATGTTTCTGTGGCTAAATGTATATTTTAAACCCTGTTGTGTGTATTACCACAGCTCTGATATTTGCTCTCGTCAGCTGCTCAAGGACTCGCCTGTGGACGGAGGTTTGGTGATTTCAAACAGCACTGTGCTCGTCTCCATGTCTCTGATCTTGAACCTTGTGAAGTCGATGTTGAAAACATTCTCGTCTGGGCTGCATAGATAATCTGCAGGAGGAAAAACACAAAGAAGAAGAAGAAGAAGGTGTTTAAAATAAGACCACAAAAAGGGAACACTGCTACATGCTAATTAAGATGTTGAACTACTAATTTGCAAACAAACAGATGTAATGCTTTATAAGAATTCACCAAAATCAATTATTTTTATCCAGTCAGCATTAGTTAAAGACTTAAATAATTTATTTTCTGTTTTATTGAATAATGTTGGCACAATGTGTTGAGAAGGCCTTTCCAGACCGATCCAACATCAGCACAAACACACCAGCAGCCAGTGAGTTATTTTTATTCCTCTAATCCTCCCTGCCCTTACCAGGCAGTGTCACTGCTTATTAGAGTTCCCCAACAGAGCAGACACTTCCTGCTTTCTGTCTGATCCGACATCCATGCAGATGCTGCTGCTCTTCATGCCGATCATGTCAGAAGCCATGAAATATGAACATTTCAGAGGCTGGAGGTCACAGCGGACTGGCCTTCACATGAGTAAAAGAGGGTCAGTTTGTGAGTAACTGTGTTTTTGCACGCTGCATCCATCAGCTGGCGCAGCGTCTGCTCATCCTTCTCATTGGATTGTGAGCTTTTTTGCAGTTTCTCTTTCTGGAAACGCTCCTCTAGCTATCTGCTGTGTCAGCTCATAAGAACCAATCACATCTGCTGGCGCAGAGAAACGGAGGAGGAAACAGCTTCAGAGGGATGATTTAATTGCTAATGATGCCAGCTCTGACCGGACATTCAACCCACCAGCTGTCCTAAACTCCTGCTCAGTAATTCATCCTTTCCTCTGGCTTTTAACGCTAACACTGTCTTTTATTGTTTCCGCAATGATATAACAGAGAAAATTAGTTTACTAACATCTGACAGCAAACATTTTCAATTGCGTCTCTCATATAATGATTGTTTTTGATTGTGAGTTTGTTCGAAACACATTTTGAATTGTTTTTATCCAGAGAATCAAAAACAAAAGAACTTTGAAACTTGGTGTGCATCGGCATCGCCATAAACCAGGGGTGTCCAAAGGGTGGCGTGGGGGCCATGTGTGTCCCACGATGTGGTTTTGTGAAGCTCTTGGGCAAAAATGACAGCTCAAAGTTGGAGGTCAATGCAGTTAAACAGATCTCACAGTGAAATGTTCAAAAAAGATACAGAGAAAGTCTTCTATATATGGAAGGCACAACACAAAGTATTTGTTTCATTAAGTTTCATAGTAAGCAGGATCACAAGTGTTCAAAGACTTTGCTGCGCCCTTCTGGAAAATGTTAGTAAACGCCAATAAAAAGGAAAAGTTCTTGGAGAATGGGTGACCCATGTCCTGTTCTGTAATGCTAAGAGTACGCACAAAAAAAACATTAGAAAAACCATCAACATGGTTATTTGCAGTTCAGTGGGTAAAAATTGTTAGCTGGATGATTTTTGTCCCATGTGACAAAAAGTTTGCACCCATCTGTGCCATACAAATAAACTTGATTGATTAAATAAGAAAAGCTTTATTATGTTTTCCTTTATTTGAATTAGTTCAGAAATGTTCCTACATTTGAAGATTAAATGACCGAATGTGTTTGCTAAGTTATGGAAACCTTAGAGGAATATTGACAACATTCACCAAACGTTTTTTTTATTTTCTCTACTGATGAAGCCCTAAAGATAAACCACCATCCTCAGTCCATGGATGCTGTCAACTCCGCTCCCTGCAGGGGGAAATGCTCTTGAAGAAGAAGTAATTTATTCTGATGTCTGCTCTTCTGTCAGTCTGAATGCAGAGCTCAGCATTTCTAAACACATCAGCTCTGCATGCTGCAATCCATCTGCACCCTTTGGGTTTTCACACAGCTTTAGCAAAATTCAAACCAAGACAAACTGTTTTCGACATAAACAATTGTCTATGAATACACCCCCCCAGTCTCTACGTTGTTGGCTCATCCTGCTGCTAACTTACTACTAATCATCATCTCTGAGCCTCCTGATGAAATCCCCTGATGGCAATAATGCTAAATTAGAGACAGCGAGTTTGTTCTGTGTGTGAGAATGTATGTGTGTGCTTATAAAGGTTAGTCTGAGCCGTTTACTGTAATTTACACAGTCTGTCTGTGACCTCGGATATGTTCCTCACACAGCCACCCAAGGACAACCTGCGGCTGAAAACCACTGAAACAAGCTGCAGTTTTTCACCACCTGCTCTCCTCTCTGGTGTGACAGCAAACAGCCACAGACACGCCACACTTTCACCAGGCCTCTCTGTGTTTTTGTGTTCAGGATTTGATTTCAAAGCATGCAGTCAACTGTCTGGTTGCTACAATGGAGTTGATTTATGACACTAATGTGACTATAAGCAGTCAGAAGTGAACTGCTGGGTGTTCACTCTGCTGCTGGAAACAGGAAGCTGGTCGGCAAACCACTTCTTCAATCAGGAATGATTCAGCTGCCACTCCAGACTGTCTGTTCAGCGTTACAGCACGCCATTTTTCACACGCACATTTTATTCTTGGCTGTTAGTTATTATTTACAGCAGCACAATATATCAAATATTAAAATATTTGCAAGATGATAATCAGAAAGCTTGGATGCAGTATTTGGTTGTGTGTAATATTTCAAGATAAAACTTGGTAACACTTTATTTGAATGGGTGTGCATAAGACTGATGTGACACTGTCATGAAGGAGTCTTCATAAATGTTTACGACTGCTGTCATGAAGTGGTAAATAATGACACTATTAATGCAAAGTGGCACTAAAAGGTGCATTAAAAGTTCATTAAAAGTGTCAACTTTGCTTTATTTGCTAAATAATGACACTTTTAATGCAACGTTCAATTAAAACTTACATTAAAAGTGTCAAATTTGCATTAAAAGTGTCATTATTTACTGAAAGACACTTAATGACAACAGTCGTAAACATTTATGAAGACTCCTTCATGTTTGTGACAGGTGTTGTCAGTCTTATGCACACCCCTTCAAAAAGACTTACCAAGCAAAGGAATAGCATTAGTCACTTTTTCTCAATCTGTGGTTCGCGGGCGCCCTCTAGTGACCCGCGAACCACATATTAATTTGCATGTTTATTTACGTTACGTTAGCTCAAAGTGCAACGCTACAGTTAGCTTACCAAAGGATTGTGTTTATAAATAATAATAAATAAATGGCTTAAAACCAGCACACCAAAAGAAAGCCTGAATATGTCGGTGGAAAGTTTCTCAGGGTGAGTTGCAGCACTTTTGTTTTTGAACATTATTACGACACAAAGCATGAAGCAGGAATGCAGATCTAGCCACGGGTGTACTGAATGCAATGTGACGGTGACGTGTTTTCTATCAGCTTATAATCCAATCATTCAAAATCTGTAAATAACTCAAAACGCCCCAGAGGACATGTTCATGGTTTTATTGTCTTGTGGCAAGTCACATTTACAAAACAGCGCCACCCTTCTCACATTCGCAGGAACAAAGACAATGAGTTAAAAGACTTAGCAAGTAATTTTTGTTTAGTTTCCAGTTCAAATATCTTAGTTCACTAAAAATAAGACAAAACTGACTTACAAGTAACTTTTCAACAAGATATATGAGTTTTTTTAAGTAAATTATTCCTCAATTTTGATGAAAATGTTCTAGTTCCATTGGCAGATTATTTCACTTATAATGAGACATTTTCTCCATGTTACAAGTGAAATAATCTGTCAATGGAACTAGAATTTTTTTTATTAATATTAAGCAATTATCGACTCCAAACAACTCCCACATCTTGCTGAAAAGTATAACCTATGAGTTAGTTTTGTCTTATTTTAGTGCTCTAAGATAGAAACTAGAAACTAGACCAATGATACTTGGTAAGATTTTGTGTTTTTGGAGTGCACACAGGACAAGCAATTTAAAAAGACCAATTAACATAATAGTGACGTTTTTGGACTATGGGAAGAAGTCGGAGTACCCAGAAAAACCCAAACATGCACGGGGAGAACAAAATGCTTGACAATAAAGTTGCTCAATGCCACATTCATTTTAAAATAATTGTAATAATCTGGATCCAGTTCAAACGTTGTTCTAGCAGCCAGTGAACGCTGGAGGAGCCTTCCAGGCACTTGAAACCATATTAAGAGCTTATAAACTCAACATGCCTGCTGGCAAAAATAACAGCTGACACTGATAATGGGATCTAGTTTAGTGTGTCCCAGTTCAGTCGTAGAATAGGTTCATCCGCCATTACTGGGAGCTTCTGCTGTTTATGGCACATTTTATGTGGCTAACTGCAGTTCTCATATTACACTATGGTTAATTGTTTAATCAGAAATCAAGGCACTTTCTTTTTGTAATTTTTGAATAAACCAGAAATTTTTCTTTATGAACATTTGGAAGGATTATTACATTGAAAAACAAACAAACAAACAAACAAACAAAAAACACTACCAGTTAACTTTGTAAGCACTGAAGAAAGAGATTTTTCTCTTTCAGTTCTTCTTTTTGTGCTGCCTCTATTTAAGGCCACTTCCTGAGTTGCTCTGTATAGAAACAAAACTCAACTTCTGCTTTAGGATGAGATACATCACTTATTAAAAAAAAAAAATGAAATTAAAAAAAGCATGTGTAGTTATATCATTTTAAAAACATTCAATTCAAAATATCAACTACTAAACATAAATATTGAATGTCTAGTTGAAGAATCACAGTAGTTCTCTATTTTACCATCATGCTGTCATATATTTTTAGATATTTAACTGATGGAAGAGTAAGAAAAATAACATGAAGCTGCTTAAATACCAGCAGCGTTTCTATGATATTTACATTTCCAAATTCCACATTAAAAATGTTTCCAGTTGTGTTTTATTATTTTTTTCCTGCTAATCATGAAGCAACAAAGTGCTGAAGCGTCTGTTTCAGCAGTAATGCACTTTCTAGATATTTTTGAATATATTTAAATCTGTAACATTGTTGCTGATCTGGACTGGATTATCCTGGGTTTTGAGTGATCAGTAATGCACCAATTTCTCAAAATGCCAAAAGATACAAATTGAAATCCTTTCGTTTGGTTATAAACCAAACCCAGTTTAAGAATTTTGGGTCTGGATTTAAACACAGAAGCAAAAATTGAGTTTCAAAATCCCAGACAAGCATTTAGTTGGGAAAAAAAAGCAAGTTGTTACATAGCAAATAGGTGGAAATCTAAGTGTAAATCATTTTAAAAGCTCACTAATTAAAAAAACCCCAAAACAAAACAGATTTTTATCTTGGAATAGGACATAAACTTTCAAATTTTAAGTGTTTTCTATATTAAATGTAAATTATTCCATATTTGTTCAGATTTTCAAGACTGCATAGGAAAACTACATTGAGCAAATATGTAAGAACAGAGATGTGGGTAACCCTAACCCAAGGAGTAACATTATTTCTCTGCATCTAAACCTGGAAATTAAAACAAGCAAACAATAAAAACAATCAGCTTAATGCACCTGACTTCTTCCAATATCACTTGAAGAGAATATGACAACACAGACACTGCAGGCATTTGGATAAGAGAAAGAAGCCACTTATGCAGCTCATGTGGACTAATCCGGTTTAGTTTCTTCAATGAAGGCAAATCCAGGTAATCAGCAGAGAGAGGGGGCGGCATGTAGGAGGGAGATGGAGGTGGACGGTACCAGATGAAACCAGGACAAAAGAATCATTGCTTTGACAAGACCAAGGTTACATTTTAGAAAAAGAGTTCCCCAAAAAGCGAAATTATGGGAATTTTACAGCTAATCTGGGTATCAGAGCAAATGAAACAAGACTCTGGGGATACAATCTAATCTCATTTATTGTGGGAAATTATTCAAATTAAACAGATTTTAATTTTCAATCAAATCTGTTAACATTTCATGCAGTATGGGAGGGTCATTTGGTTAATAATAGCTGTTAATAGTGAGAATACATATGGTGTTTGTATGTAAAACATCAGTTGGTGTGGGAATTTACATTTATGATTGTAAATGTTCTGCTTTGTTTGTGAAGCTAACAGCTACAGGAGTTAATAAAAACAAATTTTCTCTGTCAAGATCCAGTTCTCACAGTTTGGTTAATATGTGAGTGTCTGATTTAGTAGAGCTCTGAACAGCATTGACTTATAATAAACTACTTCCAATCTAAATTGTATTCAAAATGTTTGAAATTACATAAATTAACTATGAATTAAGAGAGAAGGATTTATTTTTAGAAAACCAAAAACTGGGTCAAATATTAAAAACAACTTCAGTGAGAGGGATTCAGATGTGGAATAACTGTCGAGATGAGTTAAAACTGTGTTTTTCACTCTTAAATTAAAGGAAATTATAAAAATCATCTGCTACCAAATAATATGAGGTTACTATCCCTGACCTCCCTTACTCTTTGCTACAATGCAAATAGCAGAGCCTGTTGTGAATGCTAATGCTAACTAGTGTAGCCACTGATAACGGTGGATAAACAGTCTTGCTGTAACCGTAAGTCGTTTCTCTGCCGTTAGGGCATTTAGCAGCAATGAGGTTGATTGACAGCGCTAAGACCCTCCTCCTGGCTCTGATTGGTTGTTTTTTATCAGTAACAGCTCCGGGAGGAGGTGGAGAATATCAATCTTTTCACATATTATCTGGCTCATAACAAACTATAATTAGATAATCATAATTTCTAATAATTATGTTATCACTGGCTGTCAAACTTATTTTCATTTTGAGTCACATCAAAAAGCTGAATGTTCTTAAAGGGCCGGTTGTGCCAGCATATATTGATAAAACCCATTAAACTGTTAAAATATCAATAGATAACTATTCCTCCAGGATTTTGTTATTGTTTTAGTGTTTCTTTGCAATCAAAATTGCACATTTTGTGGTGACAATTTATAAATGTTTGTTTGGAATTTTTACAATATTTGCTAATGTAAATGTGATTTTTTTTATTAGTCGTCGTATCAATTACGGACTATAACTTGAGATCAAGTAAGGCTGAGGCAGCAGTCACTGAAACTCAACATTTTTGACCAATTTTGAGGAAATTAGCAGTAAAATCAGAAAAAATGTTGAGATTTGTTGATTTAGTGTGAATTTTGCTGAATTGTGAAAAATTGGAAGGACTTGTAATTTGGAGTCTTGAGGGCCACATAAAAAGCTACGGTGGACCAGATTTGGCCCTCAGGCCTTGAGTTTGACACATGCATGTTATAAGTTACACACTGCAGCTTTAATGTTGTTTATTATTTATTTACTGTGCGTCACAACATTGTAACAACATTCACCAACATTACTGTATAATATATATCTTTATAAAATCACTCAGCCCTAATCTTAGGTGCTTAATTGGCCGCTCTAATTACTTTTGGGAATTAATTTGGGCTCACCCTCTGACATTTGGAGACAGATTCCAGACCCTGCAAAGATTAGGAAGCTAAAGAAAATGGACAGATGGACGCTTCAGCACAAAGAGGTGTCCCTGTTTAAGCCGCTTTGTTCTGTCACAGGTCAGCTGAACCCGTCCCACGATGATGGCAATGCTTGTGCCAACCCGACAGGTATGTATACCCAATAATGTACAGCTCTGTCTCAGCATGCATAACGATAATGCAAAACCTTTCGTCTGCGTTCTTTGGAAAACATCTGATAACAAATCAATTGGAAGGAGGGCAACATCTTTAAAAATATTCAAAACTGGAAATACAGAAGTAGGATGTATAGATGGACTGGCATCATGCAAATTGGATGACACTGAGTTATCAGAAAATTGATTTCTGCTCTAACTAACGCTCATTTGTGTAATACATTTGTTTTTATCTCAAAAGAAAACAACACATACATTGGAAAAGACACAAACAGCAGAACTGGTCTTTTCATGATGCATCAGCTTTAAAATGTAAAGTGGAGTTAAAAATATTCTGATCAAACTATCTACAAACCAGGAACCCAGTACCATCTAATTCCTAAAACTTGACTTAGTTACTAAATGGATCAGGAGGGAGACGCATATATAGAAGCTGAAAGCTTTTTCAGAATATGTTCAGTCAGAGGCTTCTTCAGATTCGCTGTGATACAGACTGCTACAAGAAATATTTCCTGCCAACAGCCATCAGTGTCTACTATAACTACAATAACATTTAATTTCCCTTTGGGATCAATAAAGTATTTTTGAGTTTTAATTCAAAGAGACACAAAATCTTACCAAGTATTTTTGGTTTAGTTTCTAGTGAAAATATCTTATTACACTTGAAATAAGATAAACATACCTTACAGGAGCTTGTGTTAAGCAAATTATTCCTT
The DNA here is from genome assembly GCF_051168715.1 of Poecilia mexicana. NCBI lineage: Eukaryota > Metazoa > Chordata > Actinopteri > Cyprinodontiformes > Poeciliidae > Poecilia > Poecilia mexicana. The sequence goes on along the minus strand of NW_028263383.1, from coordinate 8,650,420 downwards.
AATATTGATTTTTAAAAAGTATGTGGCAGAATATTTCACTTATAACAAGGCATTTTTCCCGGGTTGTAAGTGAAATAATCTACCAGTGGAACGAGCCAATATTCAGGAATTATTTACCTAAAACAACTTATTATATCTCAGTAAATTAAAAAAATAGCATGTAAGTTAGTTTTGTCTTTATTCAAGTGTATTTGGGCGAGAAACTAGGCCAAAAATACTTGGTGAGATTTTCTGAACGTGGCTGAAACACATTTCTGTGGTTCAGGATTATTTTCTGTCCTCTCTCAGCTTCCATCGTGCCGCTTCAGAGAGGGACTCAATTTCAGCCACTTGAGGATTCGTGGCAGCAACAAAACAGGCGCAGACAAAACAGGAGAGCGGCTTCAGCGGCTCCTCGGGAGAGAGCTCAGGTTTGCTTCCTGCCTGGTCAAACCGCCAGTCCTGATGTCAAAGCGTGTGTGACGGGGGCCCGTCTCCGTTTCATCAGCGAGCCGCTCCGCTGTGAAACGGGGGGAGAAAACAGGAAGTGTGTGGGAGAACAGAGATGCATGCTCTGCTGGCTGCAACCAGTGGGGAGATGCTTCACGTTGCTGTAGTGATTCAAGCGTGTATCCGCGTTGCCGTGGTGATTCTCACACGCCTCCTCTGGCTTCCAAGCGATGACAACAGGAAAGTGAGAGTTTTTAAGACTAATACGGTTTAAATTTGATGGGTTGGCTTTTCTCACAGGTGCTGCTGTTTTAGTGACACTAGACAGCTTACAGAAGATACCAGACATTTTGGCTGCGAGTAAAGACAAGCTGAGTAAGCTGTGGCTATTATTAGAAAACTGCAAAACAACCGAAACACTGAGATTATTTAAATCAAGACTGAAAACACACATAAATAATAGTAAATGGAATATTAACCAACATTTGATGAGAGAACTCGAGAGGATGTAATATTTGTTATTGATTTCTCAATTGGTGACTGTATTATGTTTTAATTACTTTTTATTTTTGTGTTTTTGAACTGCCTTGTTTCCAGAGGTGGACTCAAAAATTATACTCAGCTATAGCACTTCAATATATTTGTACTCACGTAAAAGTAAAAAATACAGCAAAGTAAAAATACTCCTAAAAGTGCATTTTCTCAAAAATGTTACTCAAGTAAATGTAATTGGTTAGTACCCAACTCTGCCTGTTGCTAAAATGGCCAATAATACAAACAAACTTGATTGATTGATTGATTGATTATGTTAGAGTGAAACAAAGAGGATTAATCAGAAACTTATCCTCCTGCTTAGTCTGTAAATATGTGAAGAAACAAAAGATGAAGACAAGAACTCCTTGCGTCATCTCTTACATGTACAATTATTTGATGAAAATATTAAATTTCAATTAAAACGTCAGCAGTGTTATGGAGTCTAAACTTCCAATTGCCTGTTAAAAAAGGTGCAAGCAAGTCCTCCAGTGTGTTTGTATGTTATAACACTCTGTAACCAGGTTGTGTAAGCAGCCTTTAAATAGTCAAATGTCCTTCTGCCACCTGTTAGCTAACTTACATGTAGGTGTTCTCGTCTACATAAGAGCTTTCTACCAGCTTCCTGGTGACATAATTAAAAAACTACATTTATAAAATCAGATGAGAAACCAGGATGAATAAGAATGTTTAAAATGTAAGCAGGTTATCTGATGTACAGGAAGAAGCTGATGGTGAATTCATCCATTCATTCCAATTTTAAATTTCTACATTGTTTATGTTTTTGAAAAACAATCCACTTTTTATTATTTAGCTGTCAAATAGAGAAAGAGAAACATCAAATATTATAATGTACCAAAGCAAGTCAGATAAAAACAAAATCCAACATTACAGCCACTTAGGTCCCCCTACTGGTCAGGAGGTCCAACGCACTTAAATTCTGAATTTGAAGTTTTTTTATCTCCACTGTCGCCACATGCTTGCTGTGGATGAAAAATTGCTGCAAAGTTAATGACCGGATGGATTTGATTAGGCCTCTTTTTGTTCCTCTTGCAGAATTCAAGCTCATTTTATCACGTTACAATCGGACTTCAGCAGATTTTCCTGGGATTTTGTATAGGAAAAGCTGCACATTTTTGTGAAGTTGAAGAAAATTCAACATGGTTTTCATTTTTTTAGCCAAAAAATAATCTGAAAAGTGTAGCATGCATTTAACTGTATGTGTAATTTAATTTCAGCATGAAGTCAGCTGTTTAATGAAGGCCTCAGAGGTTAGTCAGAAAGCATTAGTGAACAAACAGCATGATACAGAACAGGAACAACACAGTAGATTATAAAACAATAAGCTTTGAACATCTAATAGATTACTGATTAAGGCAAACAAGAAAGACAAAGGCTCTCCTGTCGTTTGAAAATGCTCTTTGTGAAAGAAAACTAACAACAATGTTCATTTCTATAACGTGCAGCACGTTAATGCTAACCACAGCTTATTGCTCTAATCAAGTCTGACTGGTTCTTTGTTGTAACTGTGACTTATGGGACAAGCTACATGCGAAGCTCAATGCATCCAGACAAATTTGATTGAAAATAAAAATAAATAAATAAATAAGTCAAGCCAGTTTCCCTGATCCTTTCTGTAAGACATGGGGGTGGCAGTATCATGCTGTGGGAAAACATTTCTTTACAGGGAAGCTCAGAGTTTATATGGATGAAGGTCAATAAGATAAAATTAAAGAAAGAAAACCTGAGAGGCTGCAAAAGATTTGAGCTTCACTATATAACCAGTAACGACTCTTAACGTTTATTTTATCGTCATATTTTTAGTGATTGAATTTAAAAAGCTTGAAAAAAAATGTTTGTTATTGATCATCAATATTCTCATTGGAATATCAGGTAACAGCTTCTATTGTGGAGTCCTAATTACAAATAAAGATTTATCAAGTTTCTCTTTGTAGATATTGGTCTCTCATAAAATCAAAGTTGGGTAGTAACTAGTTACACTTACTTCACTAACTTTTTGAAAAAAAAATGCACTTTTAGGATTATTTTTTTACAATTTTATTTGAGTAATTTTATTATCAAGTATCTCTACTGTTACTTGAGTGAAATTTCTGGATTTTCTACCCACTAAAACAAACATATTTTAACTAAAAATACAGACTCACACCTGAAGTTTTTGCTAAAGTTACATCAGTTTTTTAATTGAAAGAAACTGATTTTGAAAATGTTCTTTTGACTAGTTTTTGTTACTTATATTAATTATCGTCATTTTTGTCCTGAAAATACCAAAATATCCATTTAACTTTATATTTTGGTCCGTATGGTGATGTAATTTTTAAATATTAAATGATAAATTTGATCAGTTGCTCAGTACTTGAGTAGACTTTTTACTTGAGTAAAATATGCTGAAGTAGTACTACACTTGCTTGAGTAAAATTTCTGTACTCAAGTAAAAAGATTGCATAAAATGCAGATCATGTACACTGAGTTGTGTTATAAAAAGTAAGCAGGTTACTTACAGACTTTTAAAAAACACTGCATGCATAAATAATGGTTACCTGTGTGATTACTCCTGTACTTTTGAACCTAACATCTCCAGTGAGAGCTAACCTTGACTTCTACCTCAGCAGGTCATTTTCTGCTCCAACATTCACAAAGTGTGTTTGATGTGAGTCAACGGAGCAGAGCAGGTTCAGTCTGAGGTATTTTCTCATATAATTCAACAGGGCCTATACATTACATAAATAAGAGGACACAACAATGACGTGATGCATGACTCATACGGGATCTGACACATTTCCAGCACCTTTGTCCTCCCTTCCCCGCGCACCAGCAGCCGTGAACTTACGCTCTGTGATCTTCTGCAAGCCCAGAACATCCTCCGGAGTGATCACCGTCCTCCCCAGCAGCTCGTCCTCCGTGGTCACCGGGACCTCCACCTCGGTCGAGTTGCAGCCTTTCTTCACTTTCATCACCGCCGTTTGCTTCGGGCTGCCGTTGCCGGTGCTGTCCGTGCCGCCGTCGGTTCCTCCGGTGGTTCTGGCTGGATTAGCGTTTGATGGGTCCTGGCTATTGCCTCTGCTGGTACAAGAATAGCTCATTCTCCTCCCTCCCTCCCCTCACCTCACCCAGGGTTTCCAAGATCTGCTAAACAGTTGCCTCCCTCGCTCCCTCCCTCCCTAAGCGAAGGTTGCAGAGTTGCTGCTTGTTATCCGGTCCTTAATTCAAATCCGCTCCGTCTTTATGAACCTCCGCTGTCGGGTTGCATGTACGCGGCACCCCGGTCCTTCTCCTGCGCGGTGCGGGCTGCCTCTGTTCCCGCTCCTTTGCGCAGCTGCTCTCCGTGAGAGAAGCGATGTTTGGGTCGTGTCAAGTGCAAGTAGACGTCTGAGGGAAATAATCTGCTGGGTTAGAAATTACAAAAAGAGTCGGCAGATGGTTGCGGCCGTTAAGAAGAAAGAGGAGGAGGAGGGGTGGGATGTTCAGCCGCTCAGAAAGCGGCTGGTGGATCTGCGCACCGTCTGCGCTGCAAGCCATCAGTGCGCACAGCAATAAACATGATGAACAACTCTTTGTCTCTGAGCTCCTCAAAACATTTGCATTGCGTGGGCTGCTCTGGAGAAATAAAGGAGTCTCCTGTAATCCTCACGATAAAACACAATGCGCCATTTTTTTCACTTGATGTAAAAAGTAAATCTGGTGTTTGGGTCACCATATGTCATAATCTCTGGAAACTGGAGGGATTAAAACAGAGTATTTTCTCATTTTAGCAATTTGATGAAGCATTGGCGCTGATAAAAGAGGGAGGACAACTCTTTGGAGCCAGCATCCCAAAGGGACTCTATGTTGTCTCAAATATTCATTTCCTCTACAAAACGAATGTAAAAGAATAAAAACATACAAAATAAACATTAGAGGTGGGCAAAGTACACAAAAATATACTTAAGTAAGAGCAGCACTAAACATATTTTACTTAAGTTAAAGTAAAAAGTACTAGTCCAAGAAATTACTCAAGTAAATGTTGGTATTTTAAGAGCGAAAATGACAATAATTAATATAAGGAACAAAAAATAAATAAAATCAAACAAGAGAAAATGTTTCCAAATAATTTTCTTTCAATAAAATTATGAAACTTTAACAGAAACTGCAGTTGTGTGACTTTATTTTGGAACATGTTTGTTTTCATTCAGAGGGTAGAGAATCCAGACATTTTACTCAAGTAAGAGATACTTCATACTGAAATTACTCAAGTAAAAGTAAAAAGTACAGACTAGAGAAAATACTCCTAAAAGTTATTTTTTTCCAAAAAGGCTACTCAAGTCAATGTAGTTAAGTAAATGTAACTAGTTACTATGCAACTCTGATGAACATACATTTAAAGTTTGGATGATTTTGGACAAAAGTTTTGAAAATATACTTCAAATGATTCATGCTCCCTGCAGATTTAAATTAAAACTAACTTTTATCAACAGAACTTAAAGTACTATGACAACTTTTAAGTAATCCTGCCAGAGTAAATTTGGTTGAGAATCTGTGAAGGTGGATAAAAATTAGCATGATGGAAAAGAGGCCTTCAAAACATTATTGTAATGCCAATGAGTTTTTCTTTGATTTATGTCTCATGTGTCAGAAACAAACTTTTTGGCTGAATGAAGAGAATTTTAAAATCACATTTATTTTCCTTTATGTGTTCATTATGTGATTGTTTTGAGACAGTCTGACAAACCAAATAAACTGTAGCCTTAATCTGAATGGCTATGTCACATTTCATGTACCTTTTACATCAGAGTTTGTCAAAAACTCACATTCTTTGTGCTGGAGGAAGAAGGAAGGGCAATTGACAAAACAAGTGTTGCAACATTGTGATCGCAGCTCTGATTGTTGCACTGTGGTTCGGAGTTGCAGGTTTCAGTTGCTTCTCCTTATGCTGCTTACATGTGCGTTAAGCTAATTACCGTGACGTGCTATTTCTGGCTGATGGAGTCTGTCTTCCTAGAAAGACTCACTTCAGCGCCACAGACTGTTCACACTGGATGGCGTTAAAATGTTTATGCAAACAACCAAGAGTAAAAAAAATGGATAAATACATTCTGAACAAGAAGAACATCAAGGCCCGTCTTATTTTTGTCAAATAACAAACAATAAGTGTGGAAGTGAATTTAATGAAGATGCTGTGCCATGATCTAAAACTGGACATTTATGATAAAAACCATTAAAAATGTCTCAATTAGAAACACTCTGCATGGGCCAAGGGTGACATAACCAGTCTGGTCTCTAGGATTATACAGTGTCTCCCAACCCTGGTCCTCCAGGCACACTGTCCTACATGTTTTAGAGGTTTCCCTGCTTTAATGTGCCTCACTCAACTGATTGCAGTTCAGCAAACGCCTGTTAATCAGTCATGGATTGAAATCAGCTAGTCTGAAGCAAGGAAATACCTAAAACATGCAGGGCAGTGTGCCTTGAGGACCAGGGTTGGGAAACACTGGATTAGGAAACACTTATTTACATTGGGCTGTATTGTTTTGCATAGCACTTTTCACTGAAAGGGGCAATTTTTCAGACACGGTGACATTTTATAGCACAATTAAATAACTATGCTACCTTCAGTTGCTATGGAAATGCTACATATATCAAAAATGACCTGTAAATTTTGTAATTTAACACCTTGAAATTGGGCCTCTGTCTCTCTAAAAGCTCCTGCTCTTTCTGAAACTCCACCTTCAGGAAGTCGTCACAACATGGCCTCTCTGTTAACCCTTTAACAACGTTTTTTTATACCAGCATTTCACTGAGAAGTAGCTGCTATAATGAGCTCAGCTGACACGCAGCTGATACGCAGTTTGCCAATTGCTGCAGGCTAGTTTGAAGGAGCTAAATGGGGGAGTCGGAAGCTTGGAAACTGCAGCTCCGAGGAGGAGCTGCGCCCTGGAGGCGGAGCTAGGCCCACCCAGGTGTTTGGACAGCTGAAAGGTTGCCATGGAGATTAAAGGATTTCTCAACTATGTGTGAAAGAATCAAGGCAACACTCTGGGTTTGTTTTTGTCGAGGAAATAACATTATAACCTGATGATTTTAGGTAAAACCGCCCCTTGAATGAGTGAAATAATGATTTAAACACTGTGATATTTACTTAGATTAGACATCTGTAAAGGAGAAAATCATTTTCCCAGCACTTTATATGATCTTGTGTTGGACAGACACCACTGGATAAGTTCCTTCAGCTGTGTTTGACTTGTGGCTGAAATCACACTCAGTCCGAGTTTTACTCTGAGAAATATCTCAACAAGACATTTATTGTGAGCACTAAAATTTTCCAATTTGAACCTCTGCTATAAATATACCTGCCCACCTCATGGATGCTGCAGAATCTAATGCTTCAGCACGTAAACTACCACCAGGTCTGTTCTCTTTAAAGGCCGCAGGAAATGATTCACCCCCATTTCACACTTATTAAGAAGCTGAATGACCTCTGATGCCCCGAGAGAGACAACCTGCGTCAGAATATCTCTTTGCCATCCTGCAGCGGTTCTTTAGATCACCTTTAGATACTATTTAGTGAAAATATAAGCAAACTACAGCTACTAGGCCCTGCCAAACAGAGTGGATTCACATTTTTATTAAAGTTGTTGGTATCAAAAATAAGAGATAGTTTACTTTTACAGTAAAAGCACAAGGGTGTGACATCATCACACTAAATGTTGTGTAAAAATAATACTCTTTGTGACAGAGGGCATGACTTTGCAAGTTATTACAGTGTTTCTGAGTCACTTTGGTGCATTTCTCAAAACAAAAACCAGCAGAAAACCTCCAACAGCGTGTCACTTCTTCAGAATATTTATTTGTCAAAAGCAAATATTCATGCCAGTGAAACAGTCGTCAAAGTGTCCAGATGTATGAATAATGAAGCCAAATAGTTTTGTCAAGTTTTCATTTTGACAGTTTAATCTCTGCAGTGTTTTCTAATGTAGCAAAGTCAAATGATCAGAGCATTTTTAACTTGCAAATACTCTATTATTATAATTTATTCACAACGTTGTACAAGAGCAAAGAACAAACTTACCTAAAACAAACATAAAAAACTTTTGACAAAAGTCAACAAGGAATCAGTGAAATCAGTGAAACCTGAGAGAAATTGCTCAATTTGAGAAACATTTTCAGTACAATTCAATTGTTTTTATTATCATTGTAGCATAAGCAGCAAAATTAAAAAAGTGTAATTTGGTCAGCAATGAAAACAAATAAGTAATACAGACACATTAGTATCATACAGATATTTTAGACAGACTTGTGAAGACTCGGTTGCAGTAATCAATATGACTAAAGATAAGCGAATGGTTGAGTTTCTCTTGATCTTGCTGGGACTTTAATCCTCTAGTCCTGGAAACGTTCTTCAGGTGATAGAAGGCCGACTTTGTAACTGTCTTTATGTGGAACAGTCTGTTTAGGTCTAAAAGTCACAAAACAAAATTTTAAGGAACCTCTTGCTTTGTTTTTTAATTTTTTTTATTTTATGTAGCGTGTTTTTCACCAGGTATTTTATTGTGGTGGCTCACTGTTTGAAGGAGACACCAAAGTTTTGTGATGTAGATGGGATTTCTGTATTTTCACTCTGGCTGTTGGCTATATGGTCACTGTGGGCTCTTCACACGGGCCTGCTGAGTCTGCTCGTCCCTTTGTCACGTCTGAGCTGCTGCTATCATCAGCAGAAACACACACACACACACACACACACACGCACACACACACACACACACACACACACACACACACACACACACACACACACACACACACACACACACACGCATACATATACCCCTGTCCTGCCTCTCGCTTTGACCTGCATAAATTCACTTTGATTGAAATAAAAACATCATATTTTGACGTAAACTGTAAAAGCATGAGCGCTGCTCTCGCTAATTGTGCGTCTGACCCATTCGGATCATGACATGGACCGGCACGTAAACAGACATGTTCACACACACAGGCAGAGACGGGGAGTCTGGACAATGTGCTGACCTCAGGAAGCCATTCCTAAATGTTTATTGTTCAGGGCAGCAAGAAGAGAGTCGAGGGTCGGCTCACCTACCAAACGCTCGTTGTACTTGCATTGAACCAGAGGAAACAAATTCAACTTTTGAGGCTTTTTCAGAAACAAATGCAATAAAAAGTAGAATTTTTTTTTTTGCCTGATTTATTTGATGAAACACAGAAAACAAAGTAAGTCAGTAAGTCAGGATTTTAAAAAACACTTTCACCTCAGTTTCAATTAAACTAATTTGCCAAAACCTCTTAATTTCATAATTTTTTGTCAATATATTTACAGTTTTTGATATTTAAAAATCATTAACAATGTCTCTGAGCTGATTATTCAAAAACACGTGGCTACTTTTAGCTAAAAAAAAAAGAAAAAAGAGACAAAAGGAATCAAATTTTAAATAACTATTGACAGAACAATCTGACAAAGAATAAATTGTTTATTTTCAATTTAAAGAATCAGTTTAATGGTTTATTGAATCGTTGGATTGCAAAAGCAGTTATACTGTTTCAATTTTCCAACATTTTTGTCACAAAACACGACTTATTAGGATCTTATTGGAAATCTTTCAGAAGCATGGCATTCATTTGCATTCATCTCTGCTAAGTGTTTATAGGCATCTTTTCCAGCTTCATTAGTTTTGTACATAAATGAACTTTAATTTAAATTTCTTTCTGTTTTATTTTGCAAAATTGTCCAAGTTGAAACCGATCAGATGAAAAGCATCTAAACATCAAATGTCACATCATTTTTAGGATTTTGGACTTTAACTGAGCCATTAAAGCACCAGAACATTTTCTGGCTGTACGTTTAGCTTTGTTGCCTTCGTCCCAGTCTCCAGTTTTCTGTAGCTTCAAATTGTTTTTTTTCTCTTCTGAATTGCCTGACATTTTTCTCCATCCATCCCCGTACCTGCTGAAGAAAAACATTTCTGCATGTTTCACTGTGAAGATGTTCTGTCAGTTTTCCACCGCATTTTATTGAAATTTGTTTGAAAAGTTTATCAGCTTCTTTTCCATGCTCTCTACAAAGCTTATAGCAAACTTCACATTTTCTTATGTTGTTCGTCCTGCTTTTCCATATGTGACACATTGTTAAAGTTAAGCTAATAGTTGTCCTCTCAGCAGAGATTCATGGCTCTGCAGAATGAACAAGACATTTAAAACCTCAGATGCTGTTTATGACCTTGAAACTTCCTCCTGACCTTTCTGTCATGTTCCTTGTTTCCCATGATGCTGTTTGTTCATTAATGATCTCTAACAAACCTCTGAGGTCTTCAGCTGGACACAAACTAAGATCAAATTATACAAAGCAGGGCTTTGTTTACTAATTAGCTGATGTCAGATGGCTGAAACAGATTTTATTTATTCTTGAAATTTAAATGAAAATTATGTTTCTTCTACTTCACATTCATAATCTTCTTTGTGTTGGTTTATACCACATGAAACCCAAATAAAATATATTGAAGTTTGTGGGTGTAATGCGAAAAATGTACAGCTTTTGCAAGTGTTAATATACGGCTCTGGGAAAAAGTAAGAGACCACTTAAAATGATCAGTTTCTCTGATTTTACCTTTTACAGGTATATGTTTTAGTAAAATGAATATTGTTCTTTTATAGTATGAACTACAGACAACATGTCTCTGAAATTCAAAGCAATAATTTAGTATTTATTTGCAGAAAATAACGAAAAAAGGAAGTGCTTTCAGATCTCAAATAAGAAAACAAGTTCATATTTATTTAGAAACAACACTAATGTTTTAACTCAGGAAGAGTTCAGAGATCAATATTTAATGGAAAAACCACAATGTTTTCAGTGCAACAGTCTCAAAAGAATTCAATAAATTTTACCGACTAATTGACTCGAAGTATTTCAACAAGCTGCCAGTTAATTAAAATCGCAACAAATCAGCTGAAAATGTATTTATATCTCGTCTTAATTTTATTTCCAATGATGTGAGGGTCTTCGATCTTTTCCAAAAATATTGCACGAATCCTCGAGTCAGAATTTTCAAATTTACTTTCTAAAAACAGTTTTAAAACAGTTTTAACACCCTGATCTATCTGATAAAAATCCCTTTGTGAAAAGCTGCCCTCGGTTTTGTTTTTTTTCCACCTAATGTATAGATTTACCATGTAACGCAGTATAGCCGTGTGCCCTCTTTGTGTTTGCATGAATCAAAGTGTGTCTGTGCGTTAACCCCTCTGTGGCCCTCACAACAAAACAAAGCAAACTGCTGACAGGAGCGCAGGCGTGCCGAGTCGCGACCCCTGCAACCCGTGGGTGTATATATACCCCAATACGCACTGCTGCTGCAGACTGGAACCCTGCAACACACAGCTCATCAGTTTGGGTAGGTCAAAGTAGATAAAAACAATGCAAAACATTTTAAATGTCCATGGGCAATGATGTGACTTATCAAACAGAAAAGCAGCTGTAGCTGATTGTTGTTTGAAACAGAAAGTTAAACACAGACGAAAAGGAAGAAAAACACAGAAGGTGGAGAGCAGAGCTTCTGTGAGCATCTTTTGCTGTTAATATCCTGACTGCTGTGTGTTTTCCTGACAGGTACAGCTGAAGAAAAGGACACAATGGCTCTGACAAACCCTATGCCCATGGGCCCTTGGAAGGTGAGCTCAGCGCTGTACTTCCCACCCACGTCTGCAGCCTCTTGCCTCATGACCGATCCGTTTGTGCTCCGCAGATCACCGTCTACGATCAGGAGTACTTCCAAGGCAGGCGCATGGAGTTCACCGCCTGCTGCCAGAACATTATGGAGTGTGGGATGGAGAACATCCGCTCCCTGAAGGTGGAGTGTGGCGCGTACGTATCCACTCAGGCTTTCTTCTGATCTGTTACGTATTTCTGGAAAGAGTTTGCTGGTTATACGTTTCCCCGGTGTTTGACCCGCAGCTGGGTCGGCTATGAGCACTCCAGCTTCTGTGGCCAGCAGTTTGTGCTGGAGAAGGGCGATTACCCTCGCTTCGAGGCCTACAGCGGCAGCAACTCCTATCGCATTGAGAGGATGATTTCCTTCAGGCCCATCTGCTGTGCTGTAGGTCCAAACTGTCACACAATTGAACATTTTTTAGCACCAGCTGCAGCTGCAATGAAGCTGCTTTTCTTCTGCAGAACCACAAGGAGTCCCGCATGACCATCTTTGAGATGGAGAACATGATGGGACGTCAGTTTGAGCTGTGTGACGACTACCCGTCCCTGCAGGCCATGGGCTGGATGAACAACGAGGTCGGATCCATGCAGATCCACTCCGGAGCGTGAGTTCTTCCTCCTGATGAGCAATAGATACGCATCAGAAACATGAGTTGATCAGTTCAATAAAGACTGAAAGGAGATTAGATCAGTATAAAGATTATTAATCATATTAAAATATTTGTTACTTTATTGCATGTGTCAAACTCCAGCTCTTCAAAATAACCTTTGTGTGCTTAAATATTATACTATCAATCAAATCAAAGAAGATTTTAATCTGTAATCTGTCAGATTACATCAATGTAAGAAGATATTCAAATTTATTTTTTCATTGTAAGAAGTATTCATTGCAAGCAGAGAGAATTTTTTATTAATCTTTTAACAGTTTCATCAATACATTCTGCCACATTTATAATATTGATGAGGCCCAAAATAAGAATGAAGTTTTATTTGTTGCTTTATTTTGAGCAATATAAAAGAAAAAAATACCTTAATAGGTAAAAAAGAACAAACACTTAGTTTTTATAGCTATAAATCTTAGTAAAATGAACATTGTTCTTTTATTCAATGAACTACTGACATGTCTGTGAAATTCAACCAAAAATTTAGTTTTTATTTGCAGAAAATGAGAAATGGTCAAAATAAGGAAAAAGATGCAGAGCTTTCAGACCTCAAATGATGCAAAGAAAACAAATTCATTTAGAAACAACAATATTAATGTTTTAACTCAGGAAGAGTTCAGATATTTGGTGGGATAGCCAGAAGGTTTTAATGGGGCTCAGTGCTGTATTTACAGTAACAACAATGCATTTTCTGATTTATCAAACTCATGTTTTGTAAAATAAAACTGCATTTAGACATAAACAAGAATTAATTTAGCTCAAAAAGTAGTGGAAGACCTCTGCTCTGTTGCACATCAGATCACAATTTGATTATTATGTTATGTTATGTTTTCTGCTGCAACAGCATGACTCAGTGCTAACATTACTGAATCTTATGCAATACCATGCAAATGCTGTGTTTACAGTGATGAAATTTAATTTATTACAACAGAGGCATTTCTAACAGTTTACATGTCAGATTTGAATAAATTTTCATCTGTTGTCATTTTGCAAGTTGCTTTTCAAACAAAAGCAGTAAATAAAACAGTAAATAAACAGCAAAATTACTGTAACATTTCTGTATGAACACTTATTTGCCCATTATAAAGTCCATTATGCCTGTCAATATTATAAAATACTGAAAGACATGATTGCATTCGTAATCCGACTTCCACATTGTTTTTAGTTTTATTGAAATAGAGACAAGGCTGTCTGTTTCTAACTGTATTTTTAAAAAAGATTTTTAATTAATTGTGATAAATTCTGAAGAATAGCCAGTTGTTTTTAATATAATGTATTGACTTAATGCTAGTAGATTTATTCAGCATCAACTCAGGTTGCTGGATGCATGAAACTAAAATCTGAAAGACCTACTTTCTGACTGTTTCTGCTTAAAATCAGATTATTATATCAACTAAAAGGTTGTGGATGTAGATGCTGAACAATGCATTAAAACTTACCCTTGTTTCACATCAGAAGAGAAAATAAAATTCCCTCTGTGAGAGTTATAATGTCCTGTTTTGGTGTTTCCTTGCAGCTTTGTGTGCTATCAGTACCCTGGATATCGCGGCCACCAGTACATCATGGAGTGTGACTGCCACGGAGGAGAGTACAAATGTTACCGTGAGTTTGGCTCCCACTCCCAGACTCCCCAGATCCAGTCCATCAGGAGGATCCAGCACTGAGAAAGGAGAGGATTCCCTCACTCCACCTTTTTTCCTTCCCTTTACCTCTCTTCCTGATACATTTCCATCCCTTCTTTTCTTCTTCCTGTCCCACAACCTCCAACTCCCCCAGCTCTGCTGATCTGGACGGTCAAAGCAGGACCAAAGGACTGAACTTCAGGTGCTTACTGACGTCAGTGGTTTCCTGCATATTTGCTTTTATTTTTGTTTTAAGGGAGACAACATAAATAAAGGAAGGCTATAAGAAAGACAGGTTTTAGGAATGACAGATTTGAAAAGAAATCAATCAAAAAGAACGGATGCTCCACCTTGGTGATGAAAACATTTCAAAGTTAGTTGCTCTTTTCCTTCTCCTCCACGGATGAACAACCACCAGTCTGGGTGTCGATGTGATATCAATGACTGCCTGTGTTTAAGATAATAAATAAAGAAAATGAGCAAAAAAACAGACAGATTCATGACAATGATGTATTTGCATGTTTTCTTTTTTCCTTCTCTGTGCTGATTTTTTGACATTGCTGCTTTAATAAATGTTTTAATATTATTTAATGAATTCGTCAGGCACGATACATGTAAATTTACTTCTTTAAAACTCATATTTAAACCATCACATTTAATGTGTGTGGTTTCTCATAAATTGACATAAAAAATCATTGCACTCTACAAATTTTGGGTTTTCCTAGTCCCAAATTGAAGGAGGGAGGAATTCTACGTAATAAAAAAAAATACGTCCAAATGCTACTTTTTCAGAGTATAAATGAAAACCCTTTAACTAAATTAGTTTGTACTTAATGTCATGATTTTTCTTGCAGAAATAAGTCAGAATGTGATGTAATACTGGTACCTCTCAATAAATTGGAATAGCACTGAATATTTATTTAGAAATTAAATTAAAAAAGGGAATTATTATATTTGTTACACACAGACAGAATTATGTATTTCCAGTTTAATTTTATTCATTTGGAAGATTATTGCTTACAGCTAAACTCATGATTCAATTTATTACAAAAATGTTAAATATAATATAAGATTACTTTTAAAAAACACTTTTTAAACACTTAAACATCAAGTTATAGCTTACTCCATTATGAGAAAAACTTGACAGTTATTCTGGAGAACAAAAGTCCTCTTACCAGACTAATAAATTTTGCGTTTCATTGGGAAGTCAAAGTCAGAGTCAGAAGAAAGGACTCTTCTGACTCTGGATTTTTAAAATGTAAAGTTTCCAGTCAGTAATGATTTGGGGAGTCATGCCATCTGCTGGTGTTGGTTCAGTGTGTTTTAACTTTAGCTTAGCTTGAAGTTAGTTTAGCTTAAACCCCCACAGATAATTTGTCACAAACAATGTATTAAAATGTGGAGTAAAATGTAAGATAAACATTTTATTATCATAAATATTGGATTAAAATAATGACTATTATTATTATTATAAAAATGAACATAGACAGATAATAAAAAAATATTTATTTTTCTCTTTTTGAGAAGACATTTTTGTTTACAATGGAAAGAACAAACAAGTAAAAAAAATTGTAGGTCAATCACTAAGAAAACTTGTAAATCTTGCATTTGCCACTAGGGAGCACGGTAGGTCACGGAAGAAGTGCGACAGTTACTTCTCCCTTACGGCAGTTGATGACATGTCAACAACAGTCATGGCAACCAACAGCAACTACTGGGAAGGTAAGACATGTTACAGAAATAAAAACAAAACAACTCGACTCATTCCTGTCCTTGCTACACTTTGTAAATTCGGGTCACTTATATTTATCGACTCACACCACACGACGTGAATAAAGTTGGCGCCTGCGCGAATTAGATGTTTTAATTATTTCCAAAGCTAACTTGTTAGCATCTGGCTGTTAACGTCGAAGTTAAAAAGTTTGTATCGAAAAACGGAAGACGCTCGATTTTGTTTTTTTATTTGGATAGTATCTACTATTCTGCCTGTAAATGAATGAATTTAATTAAAAATGGCAGAAATTAAAACAAACCAATAACAATTGAAGCTTTATCACAACACATTTTAAGCTCATTAACCTAAAACAAATGTTAATGGTGGATCTGTTGCATCACTACATGTTTTTATTCATTTAAGACTTAAAATTTAAGCACAGCGGTGGTTAACCGTGGCTTTAAAGAGGTCACAGAAAATCAGCATTATTGTTTAAGGTTATTTGAATCATGTTTGGGTAAACAAACCTTTTTTGTTTTTTTTTAGGATATAAAGATGATCTAATTACATACAGCATCACACGGCAATTATGGACCCCAATGAATCCTTTGCAATTGTGATAATGCAGACTTTTATTTTGCAGTGTTTGTCGTTCAGATCCGTTTATAAAACTATTTTACGGAGCCAAGTTGTCATGTTTGTTACTGTAAGGAATTATAGTTTCACCAGTAAGGCAGCAACATACAACAGTACACCATGAAATATGGCAACATTTTGTGTGTAAACAGTATAGCAAATTCTGAAATTAGGCTAAACATTTATTCAAACTAGAAAACCAGATGCTCATGAATCAAGTTAGCTGATGTTTGGTATGTAAGTACTTGGAAAAAAATAATTTGTATTAATGTCTGATGTATTTCTGTGCCTAACTCATCTCCCTTATGTTGTATTACACCAGTATCCTTCAGATGGTTTTATATTACCCTGGTTCCTGTATCTTTCCTGTCACCTGAAAATATTTTCCCAGCGTGTTTCTCCGTTTCTTCCCTCAGATTTACGGAAGCAGGCCAGACAGCTGGAGAATGAGCTGGACCTCAAGCTGGTCTCCTTCAGTAAACTCTGTACGAGTTACCGCGGCGGCCATGACCAGCAGGAAAGAGACAGCAGGTAGCTCCAAAACTTATTGTCATTTATAATGCACAAAGTGTAAGTTTTAAAAAGGATTTATGTGTTTATATTTTTACCAAATGAATGATGAACCTTTTAACATGTTTCCGTGACACCATGCAGCGAGTATATTTGAATTTGATAAGTCGAATCAGGTGTTTTGTGTTCGGGTAGTGGTTACAGAGACAGAGATAAATTACATTCTTTTACAAACTTTACTGTTTTAGTTTTTACAGTGTCAATTTGCATTGATTTTACTTTGCAGTAAAAGTTGACCAGTTAAACCACAATCAGTCATCTTAAGTCTCAAAATCCTAATTTTCCCTTGTTTAAGTCAAAATGACGTGTTAACATTATTTCAATTATTTCATGTTGAGTTAGCAAGTAATAAATTAGGTGAACTAAACAGGCAAGAATATCATTGAATGTTGCTAGAAAATTAGACTGAGATCAAAAATCTTAAGGAGAAACGTTCCTCTGCCTATCAGGAAAGACTCATTCGGTCTCCTACAGAAGATTCAGCTTATTATGAGTTTTTTACCACTGTGGATTTTGCTCAGAAATGGAAACAGAAAGATATGAAAGTTTCTGCACAGTCAGGTGAAAACATCTTAACACTATCTTGGTTCTGAAGAAAGGCAGCAAAAAAGAAAAACATCAAACAGTTTCAGACGTTCAAAAATGTTTGCCAAAAATTCATGCCATGAATCAGATCAGAAAATCCTTCGTAAGTTTCCTCAAAACTTTTCTCTTGAACATTAATTGCTGCTTTTCATAAACTGAATGAATTTGTCAATAAAACTCTGTAAAGTTTATGAAATGTGAGGAATTAAACCTCAGGTTTACCTAAGAAATATTTGAGGAAAAACATCTAAAACACAAATTCAACACATTTTGTAAATAAAAAAATACACGCAAAACTTTAGAGGTAATAAAATAATTTTGCGTCCTTCCTGTTTTCGTCGTTGAATCAGGTCAGAGTCTTTTGGGCCGTTCCAAGACAACGTGCTGGTGGCCATGACCTCCGAAGTGGAGCAGCTCTTGTCTAAAGTAGGTTACATCCATACCATTTGGTCAGTAAAATGAAAACGATTTTCAGGACTTTTTTTTTTTTTTTTTAAGATATTATGAGAATAGCTGTTTGAATTAATTGCAGTTAATTTCCATCATTATGTATTTCTCTTATTTAACTTGTTAAATAATTTATAGTTTACTCTTATTCAAAATTTGTTTGCAGCTTTCGGCGGTGAATGACAAAATGGCCGAATACACAAACACACCTGGAGCGTTGTCGCATAACGCGGCTTTAATGCACACCTTACAGAGACACAGAGACATTTTACAGGTACTTACTGCTGAACGGTTCTGCTTTTGAAGGGTTTCTGGTTTAAGATTTCTCTTTATAACTGTAATAATGTTTTTTTTTGTAGGACTACACACACGAGTTTCACAAAACCAAAAGCAACTTCCTGAGCCTTCGAGAGCGGGAGGACCTGCTGGGCTCTGTCCACAGAGACATTGAGTAAGCAAATCCACACACAGGCACATAAACACAAATTCTGTATAATTCAGGTACTATATCACATTAAAGATGTAGTATGTAACTTTTATAAAGAATATATTCTTTATATATTTGTTAAAACTGTCACCAGACAGATAATCTGTGAAGAGATCGATTTCCTCCACCTCCTCCCTGAACTACCATTAACGTCCCTGACCAAAAACAACCAGTCAGAGCCAGGAGGAGGGACTTAGCGCTGTCAATCAACTCATGTATTCGCTGCTACATTTGACAATGGCTTAGAAATAACTTACCCTTTAGGAAAACTGTTTATCTGCCATCATCAGTGGCTATGCTATCTGGCCTTAGCATTCACAATGGCTCTGCTGACAGAGAAAAGCTGTATCGGTTTCCTAGCATGATGAGCGGCGCCACACAAGATTGTGATTGACAGCGCTAAGACCCGCCTCCTGGCTCTGATTAGTTGTTTCTAGTTAGGCAGAGGAGCTAGACTTTTTATTTTAGAGATTTCCTGTCTCATAACAAACTGTTCTGTTATAACAAAAAATTGTTTTAAAGAAGTTATATACTGGAACTTTAATATGAAGCAGATTTATAAATTCACTTTGTTATTTATGTTGTTTTCAAACGTAAATATTTTTAAAATCCTGACAGTTAAAGGCTTACCTTGTTGTTATTTTCTTCACACCTCGGTCTTGTGGTATCCTTTCATTTTCCTGTTTTTCTTTTAATTTTTTGACCATTAAAGTGTTGAAAGTGGATTTTGGTAGTTTTATTGTCAACCAGCAGGGGGCAGAAATGTGCAGCTTCTTTCTGTACCATCCACCCGTCCTGCTATCATCTTTCATACTCTAATAAGAGGCACCTCCTTTCATTACGGCTTCCTCCTCCCTGGATCTGTATCTCCCTCTCACTGTCCGTTTCCCTCTCCTTCTCTGGGGAATCTCTTCTCCTAAGTGCCTTCTACAGTAAATCAAACCACAAGGCTTTCATTCAGCCCAAGACGAGGGAGAGCGGTTACATGTGGCCGGCCCGGTCCGGAGAAATGCTGCATCAGAGTAGGAGAGGGAGAGGAGGATGGACAGATGGAGGCAGAAGAAATGTGCCCTGATCTGAAGCTGAAGGGAAGAAAGTGAATTTTATTTATTCCCATAGAGATAGGTGGTGAGATGTGTGGTAACAAAGCAGATAATAGATGATGAATTTAGTAGATTATTGCTCCAGATATAAAGTGGATAGTGTAAATAAGAGGTTGAAGCAGAGAAAATCACTAAAAAGTACAAATGCTGGTTTTAAAAACTTCTGTTGAATCTTTCTAAGGTTTAAATCAAGCATCTTCTTTTATTTTAAGGATGAAGAATTTTACAAACTGTAAACTTTCCCACAATTTTATGGTCCAAGAAGGCAGGATTGATTTCAGTCATTTCAAACTTTATCGTCTTTATCAGAATTTCTTCTGATTTTCTTTGGATTTCTAAAGTTTCTAATCCAACTAACAGAGTTGAGTAGCAACTGGTTACATTTATTTACTTAATCATTTACTTAAATGATTAAGTAAAGTTAATCATTTACTTGATTAACTTCTTTTAAAATTTTCTTTTTACTACGCTTTTTTTATTATGAGGTATTGTTACTTTTGAGTAAAATTTATAGATTTTCTACCCACTGAATGAAAAACTAAAATTTCACCAGACACAAACCTGCAGCTTTTGTCAAAGTTTAATAAGTTTTTTATTAAAAGAAACTGATTTAGAAAAATTTAACTTTTGCCTCATTTAGTTATTTTTTGTCAATTATATTAATTATTTTAATTTTCAGCCTTAAAATACTAAAAATTTCTACTTAGCTTTAATTAATTGATTTTAATTAATTAAAGCAATTAATTAAAAATTAATAATTTTAAATTATATTAATTAAAATAATAGTAAATTTTTTTATCATGGAAACAAACTTTTCAGATGAACCAAAAATATAACTTTTTGTCCTTTTCTCCTTTAACTGAAGCTGTTTGGTTTGATGATCTTTGTCATCATCGAAGCGTCTCTTCTTATATTAGTTTGTCCTGTTGCTCAAGTCTCATACTTATTTTCTTTGTTTTAGGACAAAAAGCATTTTCCGGATGCTTGTTTGCGGTTTTACCTCTAGTTTCTCATATTAAGTGTCTCTGCTCTGTTTTTCTCATCAGATCCTACAAAAGCAGCTCAGGAGTGAATAACAGGAGGTCTGAACTTTTCCTAAAGGAACATGAACATCTGAGGAAGTAAGAAAGCTTTGGGAAATCAATATTTCTCTCTCTTTTTCAGATAAAAAAAGAAAAGTATGTTTTCACATGAAAACAAACCATTCTTTCCCCTCTACAGTATATCAGACTTAATTTCCCATTCATTTAAAAAAGTTAAAAAACATTTTTTAATTGTGAGTCTCATTTAAATGTATATTTTTGAACTTCTGAATTATATAGTGAGGTGAACAGTGAAGAAATCTACAATAACTCTGAAGAATTTGAATTAATATGAGTTACAACATTTACTTTTCCTTTGGGATCAGTAAAGTTGTTTTTTTTTATTTTGAATTTTTTGAATGTAGAGAACTGATTTATTATCCCATTTTTAGATTAATGTTAAACCGCTGCTGGTATTAATCCAGTTTGATTTTTTATTATTGTTGTTAAAAAACTTCCAACAATCGCACACCACTTCCATCTAGCTGGTAAATTTAAGCATATTTTATCTAATTTGCACACTAAATACCTCCATTTTTGTTTATTGTATGCACTGTGTTCAAGTTAATTAATCTAGCATGAAGAAAAGTGTCAATTTAATGTCATTCAAACAGTCAAAAAGGGAGGAAGTGAGAAAAGTAGAGCTGGCTGTCATCCCAGACTCGGAGCGGAGGGCGGTCGGGTTTTGGCTCGCCTCTCAGCTAGCTGCTCTGCCACTTCTTGGTCTCTTGTTTGCTCTGCAAACACAGATAGATAAAATAAAGTGTCGTCTCTTTAGAAGCTCCTCCATTCTCAGGTGAAGGTAGTAAATCACCAAAACACAACAAAGGAGCAGCCAAGTCAACAGCTTAATGCGTTCTGAGATAAAAGGAGCCGGGCAGCACAAAAAGGTCCGAACAGAAGCAGCTGGACGGTTCTGATGTGTGTATGAACACAGGCTGCCCGACCGGCCACATATAGATTATAGAGACCTTTGATAAATACCTAATATTTCCTCCTAACAAGTCTTTGGGATTCTGATTTTCCACATATAAGTCGGTATACTCTGCAGTTTTACTTGCAGCTAAATTTAGTTTCTCAGAAAGTTAAATACTACCAAAGAAAAAAACTGAAGAGGTGTTTTAAATATTAAACACAATCATAGGGAAGATTGTTGACTTGACAGCAGAAGGTGATTGTCCACAGAAAGGTAACTGGAAGGAAAAACTCCTGTCATTTTCATTGTTGTAGCATTTAATCTTTGGTTTATTCTAATGTTTCTCTTTAAGCACAGTGTGAGTATAACAATAGGAAGCTAACAGTTACGCATATTTGAGTTGTTAAAATACATCAGCAACATTTCTGTTGAACTTGTCACATGATGGTTTTGTCAGGCAGGTTGGGCTTTGCTGTCCTGCAGGCTGCAGATGGATACTGGTACCAGTTTCTGCTTTGCTTCTTTCCCATTTGGCCTGATGTAATAATAATGAAGCTGCAACCTGCTGCATGCCCTATAAAGGGATTTACATCACACATGCAGTACTGACGGTTATTTCAGAGCAGAAGTAAGAGAAATATCTCCATGTTTACACAGATAACTTGAAAAATGTGAAAAATATATGCTAATTTATTGCCCAGTACTACCCAAGGTTCTGTTCAACCAGTTTCCCTGCTGCAGAATTTGAGTAAATCAAGAAAAACTGGATCGTGTTAAAAGCAGAACTCTGTGCCAGCTAATGTAGGCTGGGCAGTAATGCGGAGGACAGCAGTGGAGACGAATAGATGGAGAAAATATAAAGCTCCGTATTGATTTTTGGTCTCCAGTGGAGTCTGACAGGATGCTCGCTGCTACCTTTCCATGCTCTTTCAGCTCTGGACCGAACACTTCATTTTTCAGTCTGTCACTTACCAGGGCTGCTAATGGCTGCCTGCTGAAACACAGGGGAGTGCGTTCAAGCTCACTGTCTTCCCTCTGCAGTCCGGCTGTCCTTACCTGCACTGCTAAAGAGAGAGACCAGGCCGATGTATCCAGAGAAGATCTGTTGCACAGAATAGCCGATACTAATCGACCGACTCCCTCCGTCAAACAGCAGTCAGCCTGCAGGATTCAATATAAGTTCATATTTCATGACAAAAGGCCTTACTGTGTTGGGAGATTTGTGACAAATGTTTTGCTTTTGGTTTAATTTGTCACAAGCTGGACAGTAAAAACAAAATGCTTTAATTTCTGTCCCAATCCCTTATAAGATCCCTCCTAAAACACAAAAAGTTACCGATTTTTTTCATCTAGTTTCTACAAATATCTTAGTAGACCTGAAAAAACACTAAATTAACTAATAAGTAACTTTTCAGCAAAGTGTAGGAGTGTTAGAGTAAACAATTTCTTAATATTGATGAAAAAGTGACGTTTCCATTGGAGGATTATTTCACTTATAAAATGAGGAAAATGTCTTGTTATAAGTGAAATAATCTGCGAGCATTTTTCCATCAATGTTACTGACTTAAAAAAGCTCCTATATCTTGCTGAAAAGTTGCTTTAAGTTATTTTTATCTTTTTTCAAGTGTACTAAGATATTTGTACTAGAAACTAGATTAAGAAAATAAGATTTTGTGTTTTTTACAGTGAGTTTTCAAAAACTAGAAAGCTGTTGGCCTTTGCCTACTTAAAAAAAACCCGCTGGATTTCTACCATCACATCACATGGAGCCTGCTAAACTCTACAGCGACTTTAAATGAAACTGCTTGTTATTTAATTTGAAAAACAAAATGTTATAATTTGAGTTTGTGCCTTTTGAAATGTTCATGAACATGTTCAGAAACCAGCGCAACGTTCTGCACAACGCCGAGGTGAGAGGAGGAAGTTTATTTGGATTCAGTTTTTTAGGTATAAACCAAAAGGTAAATATGTGGAAAAACACTGGAGTTTGATGAAACGTTTGTAATACTTTATGAACCTCTATGTGACGTAATGAACTTTTTGATTTGTGTATTTCTTTAACAAAACAAACAGCCTCATTTGGTGTTTTTAACCATCTGTCCAAATAAAAACCAAATTGGTTCATTAGAGATCAGCGTTGGGTTGTAATTAGTTACATTTTACATTTTGGTCTGTCTGATTATGTAATTTTTAAATATTAAATTATTTTTATCTATTACTCGGTGCTTGAGTGAAGCCTTTTTATACTCTTGAATAATTTCTTGAATGTCTGTTTTTCAGTTTGAGTAAAAATATGTTGAAGTAGAGCTACTCTGACAGAAACTATTGTATCTACATAATGGATTTGCTTTGCTACACAAGTAAAGGTTGAAACTTTCATAAATCTTTAGGTTTTTTTGTACAACTTTACCAGGAGAACCAGTAAAATGGGCGCCTGAGTGCATGTGGCATCCAAACTGTGTTTGAAATCTTCTCAGAAAGTTATTTTAAGCTGAAGCCGTCTCTTCAGTTTGTCAGATGGAGCTCAACTTTTTAATCTCGTTTCCTTCTTTTTATGTTCACAGCTCTAATAGTCTCATCGAGAATGCAATAAGGTAAGCTTTATAGCCGCATCCAGCCTCTTCTCTCCCTTCACTCCCACACACCAGGAGGAATCCCACTCATTCTGGTCGATTAAAGCCGACTTTTGTACTTTTCAGCTCGTTAACTGAGACGGTAAATGCGGTGTAACGTGATATCACAAAGGCAGATATGTTTCTCCATTTCTGCGCCTGATGCCTCTTGGTTTGTCTTCTTCCTCCAGCATTGCCATGGCTACAAAGGAGAACATCACATTTCAGCGTGGGATGCTGAAGTCCATTCAAACCAGGGTCACAACTTTGGCCAGTATCCTTTTAGCTCAAATCGATTCTGCTTTTGTCTCACTGTTAGATTCATATTTCAGCTCTTTGTGCTCTTAGCTTTTCTATAACAACTGCATCATTAGCTCCCATTTATGCTTTTTTAATTATTATTCATATTTGCGTGGTTATATTAGAAATCCCACTAATGGATTTCGTTTTGCCTGCTGCTTTTTGTCTCTTACTTACTTACTGCAAGGAAGGCAGGCTCGGCTCGGCTCGGCTCGCCTCTTAATTATTTTTCCTTCACCACAATTCCCCTCTCCATCAGATCGTTTCCCTGCTATCAACAACCTCATCCAAAAAATCAATCTACGCAAGAGGAGGGACTCTTTAATCCTGGGTGGAGTGATTGGTATCTGCACCATTCTCCTTCTGCTCTACACTTTCCACTAAATATCTGCTGTAACTCAGACCAAATGTTGCCAAGAGATTTATATGCTGCTCTGTGTTGTAACTGAGAGAAATAATTGCTAAAGCTTGTTTTCTTGTTGATGTTTACACTACAAATGCTTAAAAATATATATTTCCTGGGATTATGTTCTGTTGATGTAAATTTTTCTTAATTAAAAGGTGGCGAGTGTTCAAATCCATCATGCTCAGTCAAGTTTATTTCAGCCATGCAGAACTATGGCACAGTCGTACAGTAAGAACGTATAAACATCAGAGTCCGAACATGAGTGCATATGAAGGGAAACGCCCCGTTTCATTGTTTATAGATTATTGTAAACATTCACACAGCTATGTGGAGCCAGTACAGCTTATCAAGGTAGCACGCGAAGCAGGACATCAACTAGAACAGCAGAAAGGCTTCAAATGTTTTAAACTAGAGATGCACCAATCAGCAGGTCGAAAATGGAAAAACCTTTTCATTAAATCACTTTTTTAACCAACGATGTCCAAAATAAGGTCCAGGAGCCGTTTGCAGCCCTTGGAATGATTTTGTGCGGCCCTGTTTCCAAATCAATATTGGTGCGAAGGGCAAGTTTTAAAATGTTTTTCACCAACAAAACATAAAAGTACTGAAATATATTGGGCGTGACACTGTTTTTGATTTTATGGTAAATAGAACCACTTTACCCAAAGGAACAGTCAAATCATTGCATTAAATAAGTGTTTTCAAAGGAGTGACTTAAAGCCTGTTCCTGAAATCATACAGTTTCATTAAAATATGACTTTTCCAGTTTATTTAGTTGGAATATTTTCGCCTTTTTTAATTGGATAAATATATTTTTGCTTCTAACTTAATTATTTAGCCCACAAGTCGAAAGTTGTGTCTATGAAAGCATCAACCAACCAAGCCAAGCTTTCAGGAGTCAAACTACTACAAATATCAAAGAACCTGCAGAATAAAATGCAGAAAATCTAAAGTTCAGACTTGAAAAAAGAAATCCTCATCGGTGCATCTCCATTTTAAACTTTTTGTAAACAGATTTTTTTCCCTCAGCCATAAAAGTCCAGTTGATTGTAGCAGATTTTTTTAAACAGCAGGCAGGTTTGCTTTCTTTCATTTCTTTATCTTCACTCTTTTACACTCGTTCTTATGGGAGTCCTTAAATTCCTCTTAAAGTCCCTCTAGTTTGGTTTCTAAAAGGATTTCTCCTCATTCCTTTATTCCTGAGTTTGTGGGGTTATCAAGCAGGAGCGTTTCCTGAAAAGGACGCATGACGCACACCATCTTTCTTCATACTTTTTTTTTTCTCTTTTTTGGTCCATAGCAGAAAAACAGAACAAAAAAAAAAAAAGTGCACATCGGAATTCCTTCAGACTTTTTTCAGCTCGTATTTTGTGCTTCCTTCCGTCTTCAATCTGAGATCCTCTTTCCTCTGTGCAATTTAGAGATCCGGAGAAGTTAAAGGAAACTGTTTTCATCCGCCTTGATTCATTGTTGGGCCTCTAAGAGAAAGAGAGCAGAGGGAAATATCTTTAACATTTAAGTCATCCTGCAGTGAGCAGCACTCGGCCTGTCTTCATACCTATTGTAAGCACGATGAAGATGATTACAACCACACCCGTCAGCATCGCCAGAATACTGAGCAGCATTGATCGACGCCCATACTTTCTTGCTCCCTCGATATCTCCCGTGTGGAGAACTGACCTCGACTGATGGGAAAGAAAAAATCACCAAGCATTAATTATTTAAATGAAGAGAACCACCTGTGGTTCTCTTCCAGAAAAAAAAACTAGAATAAACTCGAAGAAAGTCGCTGAAGGATTGCAAACACTCACCACATTCGCGTACCACAAGGCGCAGACATTGAACGGCACTCCGGGGCAGAAGCAGGACACCACGGCCAGCCACAGGTAACTGGGCGGCTCGGATCCCGGTGGAACCGGGGAGGAGAGCTGGCCCAGGCTGAGCCGGGAAGTAGATCTGGGTGGGGCCGTCAGCTGCCCGATGGAGCCCGACTTCAGCGGGGACCGGCGTCCGTTCTGTTCCGCGTCCAGGGAGCGGACGCTGCTTCTGGTGTTCAGAGGGAAGGAGTCGGAGGGTTTGAGGTTGCTCTCCCCGGTCGGCTCGGCGGGGGCTTTGCTCAGCAGCTTCTCGGTGTCCTGGAAGTCGGTTGGGTTGGAGACTTCCCTCTCGCCCAGGCCAGTCTTCTCGAAAGCGGCGTCAGTGTTGATGGCCATCACCGAGCGGTAGGATGGAGGTCCTAGTAAGTCTTCCCTCAGTTGTTCTCCTTGGGGGGTCATCACATTAAAGCGTTCAAATTCAGAGAGCGGCCTATTTAATAAACCGTCTAACTCCATCCAGATTCCTTATTGATGAACGCGATGTTATTGATGTCTCTGTCCCTCTGGCGTTTAGTTGCCAGTGACGCACGCCTCGCTTTTTACCCCCACCCTCTGGTGTTAGCTCTGTGAGGTATTACAGCATCCATCCCTCACATCCTCGGCGCATCACCAGCGCTGGAGCCCTACTTAAGCACCAGGCGAGGCATGAAAATGGCAAAAAAAAAAAAATAAAAAAAGCGATTAAACCTCCTTTAAAGTGAACGCGCGCGGTGCGTAAAAGCATTCCATTTACGCGCGGCGGCAGCAGCCAGATCAGCAGCCTGGACGCGGCCAAGTGCGTGTAATGGAGAAAGGAAAGAGAGCGGACGCAGAATCACAAACCTTTCAGTTTATTCACGATCTGCTGACTGAGAAACTACTGCGAAGTTTGGCCTTATTGAGGTTTTTAAGTGGAGGAACCTCAGATGACCTGTGAAAATCTTTGGTTTTATGAGTTCAGTAAAGCCTTTGCTAAATGTTTATAGCATTCTTGTTTTTAAAAACATGAGGTATGTATTTCGGTAGGGACCAGTCTGTTCTATTTCATATACTTACACCTAAAATGTAAAAAAAGTGGAGCAGCTGCTCCATTGTTTCTTAAAACTGCGGTTGCAAACTCATGTTTTTGCTCCTACATTTTTCTTTTTCTTTTATCAAAGAAATAACCATTCCCAATCGACCAGAAAAGTGGAATATTCTTAATTTGTATTTTCTTTTGTTTCTTTTAACAACCAAGTTATCATAAATCATTTCAAAAGTTTTGTCCCAACCTTAACCTCTGACGCCAACCTCCAACTTAGCACAAAAAAGTCGCTTCATCTCCAATGTCAGTGTAGCTTTATCACCACTGTAGATAGATAGTAAGGGTTCCTTACTCCTTCTTTTACCAATGGTGACATTCGAACTTAAAATGGCATTAAAATGGAAATTGCTGCGGAAGGTTGTACCTGCAGGAATAATTTGAAGAGAGGTTCAGGTGCAGAAACTTTTTTCTCAAGGTTGCAGCAAAATGTTGCACATCTTCTACGAGTCTGTTGTAGAGGCTGCAATTTCTTCGGCCACCATCTGTTGGGGTGGCAGCATCATGGCCAGGGTTTCAAACTGGCTGCCGAAGATGTCCGGTTCTGTTCTGGAGACGACTGGAGAACATCTGTAGATTACTGAGCAAAGAATGATCCTTTAAAAAGTCCAGAAACATCTGATCATCCTCTTCATGAGTCTGTTATGCCACAAAGTGTCTTCTGTCAGATGCTTCTTCAGAGTAGCTGGAATACAGACTGCTACAGGAGATCCTTCCTGCCCACACACATCATATGTCGCATTTTTGTAAATATGTATATCAGTTTTAGCATGAACTACTTCTGTGATTAATTTTTATATTTTTGAAATGTTTAGATTACTTTGGTAAAGTTTAGACCTCCTGTTGATTTAAGTGATTCCACTCCGGTGCGTGGAGGTGGAGGTCGTTTTGTTCGTCAAATGTCCGGTGTGATGACGGGAAGTTTTGGTAAAATGATTAAGTTAAGTTTTGTTTCCATCTAAGTTGTAAGTTATTATTTCGTCCATTTTTTACAAGAAATAATACATGTATGCATATATATTTTCCAAACAATCAAGTCGGAAGTAGGTTGAAGAACCAAATCACATGCTGCCAGCCACGTCCTTGTTGGTCCGCGACACGTCAGAATGAACAATTATCTACAAAACGCGTCAGGATTTCAGCAGAAAGCCGGGTTGCTGTCGGCGGAAAGCAGCTGAACATCGTGAGCAGGTGCAAACTTTACCTGACTGCTCAACTTCATGCATCAGAAGATGTTTTATCTTCTAATATTTTTTTAATTATAATTTAGGAATCCATTAATTTGAGACGAAATGCCTAATTATCCTCAATTGTTTTTATTTGATTGTGCTTTATTATTACTACACCTTCTTCCATGGGGTTAAAAAGTTTACATTTTTTAATAAATTTAGTTTGTCAGTTGTATTATTTGTAATTTGATTAACCATTTGCCGACTTGACCGATTCAGCGCCTCGTTCCGGAGAAGGTGATGCTTCGACTAGGACATTTGTCTTTTCCTCATCACCTTGGTCCTGAAGATGGAGAGCAGCACCACAAACTGGTCACAGTCCATTCAGTGTGGTGTGCGAACAGAATAAACACCATGTTAAAAGATCAACAGGTTGGTATAACATTTTATTTATGAAAATTTGGCAACCAAAGAAGCAAAACTGAATTTCTGACACACGGTATAAAGTTAGTTGGTTCTTTATTAGAAAGTAACTGAAATGATACATTTGTATTTAATATCACATCTAACAGTAACTGTAACAAAAGCTTCCAAAATGAATTAGAAATATATTTAGTATTTTAAAGTTACAGTCTTGTTTGAGTAATTAATTCTGTAACTTTTACTATGTGCTGCAGTTTCACTGAAGGTAGATGCAGAATAACAAAACAGAATAACAGTTTTTATTCAAACATATTTGACAGACCTGAATTATAAGAATATCTTCAGTAAAACTAGTTTGACAAACTCAAACGTCATATTTCTATTTACACTCTTGCATCCATACGTAAAGATATAAACTTTTAATAGAGGTTGGGTGAGAAGAATAACTACAAATGTGTTGGTGTTGCTTAGTTTCAGATTAAGAAAATCTCACAGGACGGTAATTATTCTAATTTAGAAATCAGTGTCACAAATGAGATAATTATGTCTTGCTTTGTTTAACTTAAAAACTGAATATTATGTATAATTGAGCAAATGTAGATCTTACACATGCATCAAATTCTTCCAGTTAATCATTGAAGTTTAAAATGATTTAATATTCAACCTAAAAGATGTAAAACAGAAACTCCTTTCACACTTTTAAGTGTCATTAAACTCAAATTTTAATTCAGCGTGAATTTGCCGCCTCAAATTTTGTCCATCTGTCAGTTTTTAGGGCATTAGCTCCACCTGGTGGTAAGTTTGAGGAAGCACACCAGGCCCATGCAATTCAAGGCGCTCAAGTTCATGCTGGTCAGTAAAAACATACAAATTGTGATTTATTTATACTCTTAAACTCCTACAGCTCATGTTTACACCTTAGTGATATATTTTTAATTAGTCTCCATATTTTATTCAAAAGTCTTCATCTTAAGTTTATTAAAAACCAGGAATATTTAAGCAAAATTCTTAAAAATCCCCTTTCTCCTCAGTAATAAATCCCAGCACCTCTCCATGTTTGTCCTGTGACTTCACAAGTGAACATGCTGCGGAGGAATTTGATGAAAAGCCGAAGACGCCTTCAGGCACTGAAAAACAGACGTTATGCAAGTTTTTCCCCCCCTTTCTTTTCCTCTGGAGATACGCAACAGCAACCGAACCGAGGCCACACTATAGAGTCTTAAAACTCGATGCAGAGCATTCAAGGAAACAGAACACAAGAGTTTTCAGTTTTTAAATCAATACATACACATTTCTGTGAGGTTTTATTTTCATTTTTTTGGACATGAGATCGATCGCTGCTGTGGTGTTTTATTGCCTTTCCTCTGAAGCGCACTATGAGACTTCTGAGGGGAACATTTTGTTCTTTATTGTAAGGCGGAAAAATCCAATCATTCTCAACATCCATGCAGGAACACAAGATTTTATCACAAAAACTAATGAATGGGTTAACACAGAATACAATGATTCAAATCGTAAATTAAATATCCAGTTTACTGAACTGCATTCATCAGCAGCGTCCATCCTCTTCCTCTTCTTCTTCTTGAGTCATGCAGGGCAGGGCTGACCAGAGCAGTTCTTCAGCTGGCAGCTTTAGCATGCATACAGGAACATAAAGCTTGCCAGTGAAGAACTGCTGTGAGTCAGCCATCAGCAGAACATGTCGCACTGTGACACACCTTCTCCTTAACATCACAAACTGCGACTCCGTCTCCTTCCTTCTTCTGATTTTGGTTTATCCCTGCAGACAGAGAACAACAGACTGTCAAACTTCCTCGATAAAGTTTCTCCACATGAAGCGTAGGCACGAGGTGGCCTGCAGCCAGTCACACACGTACGGTTAGTGGGCGCAGAGAGAGAGAGAGAGTGTGTGC
This sequence comes from Poecilia mexicana, assembly GCF_051168715.1. Classification (NCBI taxonomy): domain Eukaryota; kingdom Metazoa; phylum Chordata; class Actinopteri; order Cyprinodontiformes; family Poeciliidae; genus Poecilia; species Poecilia mexicana. The sequence goes on along the minus strand of NW_028263383.1, from coordinate 8,619,165 downwards.
GAGTGTGTGATCAGCTGTGATTAAGTGGCTGAAACTAGATGATATGTAGAAACGCCTGAGGACATGCACACACACAAGATCATGACTGAGATTACCAGCAGCGGCCGCTCGGCTCTGTCTGTGCATGTTCTGCTGGGCCACCGGCGAAATTCTTGGATGTTCTTTTAGTTATTTAAAAATCACAGACGGCCTCTCAAAGAAACAGTCAGTTACTGTGGTTACGGGATGAGCAAGAGGAGCGGACAGTCTGTGCATGAGAGTGGAGACGCTGGAATCAGATCAGAAGTGCAGAGAGCTTTTTGTGAAGCATTAGAGACCTTCAGGAGGTTTGGGAGAAGAATCATGTCGTTAAATATGATATACAAACTTTAAATTGGGTTTAGTCTGCACTGAACGTAAATGTTCACAAATTTAAATTCAAGTTTTGTCTTAGAGAAAAATAATTTTAATTCCTCCTCCAGTGATATGAATCTAAGTAGACTCCTTTTTCTTTTTGACAAATAAAATATAAGGCGCTTGGTCAGCATTAAAAATATTTTTTAGCCTTCCTACCTTAAGAGGTGACGTCACACTGGGTGTGTGTGAGGAGCTGCTTTAAGAGATTTTTATTAATATTTTACAAGTCAAAATAGAGTGGTAAAGTTGACTTGTTTGATTATCATGGTTAGAAATGCTAGAATGAAAAAAACAGCATTCTCTGTGTGACTTAATGTGGAATCTTATCATAACAGAGATTTTCAAATATGTACAGAGCAGCATTGCTCATCGGAATCAGCCTTCCTGTTATCTGCGAAAATGTCTTCCTGTCTCACACCCTGAATGAACAGCAGACATGTATCGACAGATTTAGTGTTTGCAATTCTTTTGACTAGCTTCTTCGACTTCGTGCTTCACTGACCTTCTCTCAATAACTGCCTTCTCACCGAAGAGCGTTGCAGTCACTCTTTGCGGATGGATCTTTATAGTACAGTCACAAATCACATACATTTAATTTTTGTGATCCCCCCCCATTCTAAGCTGAATCAGCTAACTCACTCACTTTTTGGTTACCTAGCAACTCACTCACTCTAGTCTTTGGTTACCTAGCAACAACATGTTGAGTAACATGTGCAGCAACCCTTTAAGGTTTCGCATAACCGCTTAAAAATAAACTGGATACAACAAGAAAGATTAGCCTGCCAGTTTGGTAATATTTCAGGTATTTAAAATAGAAACTAATCAATAATTATCTATTTCAACTGATATAAAACATTTATTGTGATACGTTTTTCAGCCATATTGTCCAGCTCTACTCACAAGAGGCAAATCAGGCTATTTGGAAATATTGCTGGTTGCAAAACACTCAGTTGATCTGTCAAAAACTAAAGGAGGTAAATACCATGATTCTCTGAAAATTGTGGTATTTGCTGAAAACCGTATCACAGTGTATGTGTTTTATATCGGTTGATATTGATAATTATTGATCAGATTGCCATTGTACGGTAAGCAGAACAATGAAATTAATAGCCCAGCTCTTCTTAGAGCATTTATAAATGGTCAAAACACATTAGACAGTGTGATCTGAAAAAAAGGATGCTTTGTTTTTTTTTTGTTTTTTTTTATTATTATTTTAAATTTATAAAATCCTGCCAAACAGTTGGCGTGACATTTAGTTTTTTACTTTTAAGCAGTTATGAGGCACAGTGGCGAAACCTGAAACTGCAGCTGTGTGAGTTACTCAACAGGTTGTTGCTAGGTAACCAGAGAATAACTGAGTTGCTAGGTAACCAAAGAGTGAGCGCGTTAGTTAATTTCACCAACCTAACCATTTTTTTCCTCTATCGTTCTAATTCTCAGTTGTGGCTGAGCCTTTCTCCTTCAACCCAAACCTAAAACAGAAAAACTAAAATGTGTCACACATTTTAGAAAACTGACGAATAGCTGTTCAGTAAATGACAGTCTGAGCAAGTCTGTGCTTCTCCTGCCTGTAGAAAACCTAATCTTGAGGAGCTCTGGAGGCGAGAAGGATGAGCTCACGTGAGGCAGACGGGCAGCAGTACATACTGTACGTTCCTGCAGGTTGGAGAGCCAAAATAATCACAAATATTTGGGAGTATTTGCTGGAGGGCATAAGTGGCTCACTTAAATCATCTGAAAGAGAGTTCTTTTGACCATAAAACTAAGAATCCTATGTTGTGCAGAGACATAAGCCTCCTGACTGATTTATCAATGTGACGAATGTCTGTTTTTTCCTGAATGTGGTGAGTCAGCAGATCTGGCGGCTGCCTGTGCTGGCTTGCAGCTGACGCGCTCCGAAAACCAATCTCCAAACAACATCTCAACACAAGTCATCAACTGCAGAAACTGATTTATGTTTCTGTGCCAATCACATCAAGTTCACATATGGAATAAATGAAACCAGCAATGTCATTTATTTTAGCTTTCTCCAGTCAAAGATAATGGCGGCCCACTGGACCTTTTCTTTCCATCGAAGGCATTAAATAGTGATTGGCAGCACATGTCGTCTTAACTGTCCTCAATCTAAGTTCAGAAATATAAAATTAGCTACAATAAGGTTAATTTCATTCATTATTGACATTGGATTTATCTAATAACACAACTGTTTGATGAAATATGCATAACTTACAAAAGGATTTTGTTCCGTTTTTTTAAATGGCAGCCAACACAGACCCAGTTAGAAACTTGTAAGGGTTTGTGATGCACCAGTTAAATGGTAAATTATAAAAATGTGACATGTTTTCTTCACATCTGCTGTTCATTCAGAGTTCAGGTGAGAGAAGATCTTAGTAGATAACATGAAGGCTGTAAACAAACAGAGTGTAGCAAGGTTGTTCTGAACAGGAAAATCTGGAAATTGTGGCGGAAGGACACAAATAAGGAAGAAAGAAAAGACACAAAAGGAAAAGAAAGGAAGGATACAACATTTAAGCAACAGGATAGGGAATCAAACTGGGAACACAAACATATTTCCATGTCTTATTTTCCACATTAATCTACACATGAAAACAAAATCAAATTCAGACTTCCTAAGGACTCTGTGAAACATCCTAATAACGCTTTTTATAGGCAGGAAAGGCTGCGTTAATAAAAAGATGCATATTCAATCTGTTATCCAACACGCAGTAGAAATGTAATAGAATAATGAGAAAATGAAAAGCAGCAGTCAAACAGATGATCCTGAGCTCAGTTTGCTGAGACGGCCCTCCACTCCCTCCTGACCTGCTTATTGGTGCTACGCCTCAGAGCGGCGTCTTCAGTTTCCTGTCTCCTTTTTTCCCCTTTTCTGCGTCAGCCATGACCAAGTAATGCCTTTGTCTCAATTAGCCCTGTTTTTGTAATGTTGTTTACAGAGACTTTATAATTTATTTTATTTGTTGTTTCTGTTTTATTTCAGATATTTAAAATATCTTCCAGTGTTTCCATTACCATCATATTACTTGGAAATGGTCTCAGAACAACAATATTACAATTTATCGCAAAAACTTCTGGGATAATTCATCGTCCAGCGAGATGCGTTATCGTGACTGGCCGAGTTGTGAGGCACAGAGGCGAAACCTTAAACTGCTGCTGCAAGTTACTCAAAACGGTTGTTGCTAGGTAACCAGAGAATGACTGAGTTGCTAGGTAACCGCAGTCTGAGTCAGTTAGGTGATTCCACTAAGCTAGCTTTAGCCGACGCTGAGAGATTGAACAGCTACAGCCTTTCCCTCTGCCTACATCCCCCAGAATGCTGTGCAGTTCTGGACCGGAGTCCTGTGGATGTTCTATGTATGAGCACAGGAGGAGCGCCGGGCGGGTCCGCCCGGCGCTGAAGCTGGACTGGAGCTGCTGCTCCCGAGCCAAGCGTCTGCATGTGACCCGCTGGGAATGAGAACGTGTTGACACGCTCGGGCTCTCGCTTGCTTGAATAAGGTCAGGGAGGAGGACATCCAGCGCACGTCCTGAAGGCTGCGGCAGAGTTGCAACTGAATTGCTTATTTGTTCCATAATGAGACACTCCCTCCCTGCGCAGACAGTGACTATGCACGGGGCCTGACCTTCTGCGGTGCCACTCTTTCCAGTGTCTTCTCTTCATTTTTTTTTTCTTCCTCACTGGCTCGTCTGTCCTCCCCACCTTCTCTTGGTTAGATCAGACTGTCCTGCATTCCTGACATTCCCACTGCGCATGTTAGAAATTCCACCCGGCTGCTGTGGGCTGGAGAAATCTCCTCCACTCCTCCTTTTCCATCCCCTCTCTTCATGCTTCACTCTCAGCGAGCTTGACCCTCCCGTTTCGAGGTGAATAGAGTCACATGACGAGCAGCGTCGAGGCCCTTGAGACAGGCTTTCATGCACGGAGCAACAGTGTGAAGGAGATAACACGCACAAAGCCCGTCGAGGCCGCGCTGAGCAGAAAAGAGGAAGGCAACACCGAGCAGGATGTGTGCATCAGAGGAAAATAGGAATGATGACGTACAAACACAAAGAGGAAACTACTGACATTAAAGCTCTTGAAACTGGGTTACCACAGAGATAACCCTACAAGGCTGATGAGAGGCAGCAACAAAGAGCCAGCACAGCTAAATGTATTTAAGTAGGTTTACTTTAAAATGCTATGCAGCTGCTTTAAATCAATGGAGAGAGTAAGCCTGTTGCAATAAACCAGCTAATCATGTGGTAAATTAAAAAAAAAAAAAAAAAAATCAATAATTTACCTTTATGTAGTTTTTCCGTTTTCTTTCTCTTTCTACCAAAAGCTGGATGACAAAAGTCTTCAGTCTGCTACTTTAGTCTCAAGACAAAATTTCTTTAATATTTTGCCGATTCTGTTATTTTGTTTACTTATTTTGGATATTTAGGATGTCTTCCATTTCCAGTTTTCAATGTCCATTAGAATTTAAAGTTTATGTGTTCTTGCATTATTCTGCCATTACCATGGTTGTGTTACTTAATAGTATCGTTTATCGCAAAAACGTCTGTGACAATTTATCATCCGACAAAATGTGTTATCGTGACAGGCCGAGTTATGAGGCACAGTGGCGAAACCTTAAACTGCTGCTGCGCAAGTTACTCAACAGGCTGTTGCTAGGTAACCAAAGAACGAGTGAGTTGCTAGGTAACCAAAGAACGAGTGAGTTAGTTGATTCCACCAACTTTACTTTGGCTAACTGTGAGCAGCTAACGCCGTTCCTCTGCCTACATCTCCCAGAATGCTGTGAGGTTCTGGATTGAGGTTCAGTGAATATTCTATTAAATTTATTATCTATTCATATAGATCTTGTGACTATTGCGATATAATATTGTGAAGTGGGAGGAAAATGTAAATAAATACATCTTTGCAGAATAGGTGAAGAGTTCTGGACTTTGACTAGGCCATTAAAAAAAGCTTACATTGTAGCTCTGACTATGGGTTTAGTGTTGTTGTCCAGCTTGTAGGCGAACCTTCACCCCCATCACCTTTGACCAGCTTCCCTGTCCCTACAGATTAAAGGTGTCCCCACAGCATAATGTTGCCACCACCTTGTGTTTCCATAGGTTGGGGTAGGGTTAGTATTTTGCATGATCATCATTCACCATGTTTGCAATCCACTGAAAACGGCACCAATTGTGACTTTTTTCCAACTTTGACCTTCTTGTTGACACTCAGTGCCCTCCATATTTTGTTTGGCAGATGGGCTGTAGTTTTCCAGTATTTAACTCTGGCCATGTCAACAGTCTCCACGATGCTGATTGTTGAAACAAACCTCTGAGGCATTTGCAGAGTAGATTGCATTTGATTTTTAGCTACAAGCACTGAACACATCTCTTTAAGAATCAAATTGAATTTTGTTGCTGCAGTATAACAAATGCTAAATACTTCTGCAAAGCATCAAGTTGTGATACTGTGAAGTCACACTATAACACAGAGCAACTGTGTTACACAAACTTCACCATGAAGCTGCCACAGGGAAACACATTAAAAAAAGGAGAAGAACAGATTTTGCATAATGCAGCTGCAGCTCTCTGAATGGAAAAAACTCAGTAATGAAATGTTAAATCCAGGTAGATTCCTCTGCCCTGGGTGTGGCCCGGGCTGAGAGGCTGTTTCACGTCCCAGATTGAAGTTTCTATGACAAACTGATCGTTTCATAATGAGAACAAGGACAAAGACGGAGAAAGGGCGGAGGCTCACAGAGCAGAGAGATCCTCTCCTTACACTCTTGGAGTGTAAGAAGAGGACAGTTTCCAAGACTTTAACCCTGAGATCACAACAAATAAAAGGTTGCGTGTTGACTACTTGAATGCTGTCCTAAATTAGTGACGCTGCATGAGGCCTATAAGCCCGTCCTCAGGCACTCAGTGCCATGTTTTAATTGAACCTGCATACGATACGTCCCTTCTTGCCCCATTCTCCCATGACAAGGCACGCAACATGAATTAAAGGGTGGAACCAAGTTGAGCAAGATGGCTTCACTTCTGCAAAATGAGAGCAGTAAGGCAGCAGAGGCAGCGAAGGAGGAGGACGTGAAGAAAGATGGCAGGAAGAGCCTCTCTGTGACTGACATCCTGTCGTCTGCATATGATCCTCATTGACAGGGTGGATTATGTCACGCTCCGGACTGCAATGGCACAAATGCAGCTCGTGACACAGTCTACTGCGCATTCCTACCGGCACACTGAACTCTGGCTGCACAATTATGTAACATGCATAACACCAAGCTTTCCTCTACAACCATCTGAACCAGAGGAAAAATCGCCCATACATGAAGGCATTTTTGTCTTCTAAGCGTTTCAGCAGAGCTCCACGATGGACCTGGAGGGTTAAATACTTTTATTCCCCTGCTTTTCAGAACGTACTTCTCGTTCTCATAAACATCCAAATAAACTTGAAGAATTTTCCATCCCTGCCAAATAACTGCTGGTGTCACTGCATTTCTGAGAAATGACTCTGCCTCGGTTATTCAGATTTTCACCTATCGCCTACTTGAGCGCAGGCTTCCTCCTTGGCCTATCATGAACTCAGCAAATTTTAAAGAAGCTTCAGATGGTGGCCCTTCTTGATGGCTTAGTCCAGGTCTAGAAGAAGAAAGTTAGAACATTTCCAGCTTGCATTATAACATTTGTTCAACATGAACTGCCAATTTGACTAGCAAGCTTCCTCATTCCTCATATGAATTCATTTTTATCCATTTTCTGTAACATTTGTGTAGTTGTAGGTATGATGGGATGAAAAACACTTAAACTGGCTTAATGTTTTTACTAGAAATGATTAAAATGTGAGTTTACAGCTTATCCGGACTAAATGTGAGATTTCTTGTGAAATCAGAGCTCCTCAGAGTCAAAGAGTCTGAAAGGCAGCAGGCCTTCAGCCAGAACTCCTAAAACACCCGATCTAAATCCCCACGAAGCTCAGAGTCATAAAACATAAGGCGGAAAAAGGCAACAATCTAGCGTATAGATGTGAAAATCACAGGAATTATGCGTTTCCCAGAGAACATTTTAATACAAACTGGGTCATGAAGCCACCACGGGCTAAAGCAGGCTGAAAGAATCGAGCAGATTGTGGGAGAGAGAGGGAGAGAGAGGCAGCAGCGCCCAGACAGAACGGATTCATCCAGCCCCACCTTCAGCACCAGCCGCCGGGTTGCTGCTTCTGCCCGTTCCCCGGCTCATCCGGAGCTCTCCGCCGGACTTAAGCGCTCCGCCTCGCCCACTGCTTCCCGCGGAGTCCTCCCTGGAGCTTTTCCAGGGTGTGTCAGTGTCTGTGGATTTCCTTCACCCACACGCTTGCACAGTGTTTAAAGGTCTGAGTGGATTTCTGGTATCTGGAGCGCTTTTCATCGTCGGAACAGCGGCGGACGCAGCGCAGGACTTCAGCTCCTCTTCTTTTTCTTTTCCCCGTTTTTTTTTTACACAACTCCTGTCTGTCCCAGTCCTCCCTCCCTCTATATCTCACACACATTCACACGCCCCGTCCACACGCACAACCCGGCTTCCCACTCCGATCAGCTGGCAGCGTCATGACGTAGGCATCACGAGAAACACACGTCAGTGGCGCGCTTACGCAGGGCAAACTGCACGCAATGAGGCAGCAGATTGCAATGTTTCACTTGGAAACATGAGTGGGAGCATTAGTACTGGAAATGCACACATTGTACATTGTATGTATACATTTATTAAAACATAATTAAGGAAATAATTAAAAATAAAATCAGAAATATATATATATATATATATATTGTTTTTCCTTCTATGTCATTTTTGGTCTCCCATCATGTCTGAGCATCCACATAAAAAATAATAAAGTCAAGAATTAAAGCATTATTTTCTAATAAAGTTGCTGAGCTTCAGCTCACTGATAAACTGCCCGCCATCTTTGTTGATGCCCAGTAGTGTGTAATGCTAACTGACCACTAATAGGTAGAAGTCGAAGCCTTAAAATACTGCTACTCTTCATTTGTATAATGAGGCAGAAATGCACAAGGAACATTAAAAAGGGGAGACAAGGAAATGTAAAAAGAACAAACGCTTGTTTAAGGAAAAGGAAAATGTAAATATTTCTGCTTTTATTTTTAGTTATGTCAGTTTTGCTCCTCCACAGTGTCTCAATCAGATTAAATTGAACTTTGATTAGAGTAACCCAAAACCATCACTGTGTGTTTATAGCCATCAGCAGGTGGACTTGCTGGCATGAATTGGATAATTTTCTTCTCCATATGAGGATGTCATGTGCTGTGGACCAAAATAGACCAAAACGTTCAACTCTGGATTTATCATTTACATGGTGGGTGGTGTCTTTCTTTTAACAATGGATTTCTTCTGTAAAGGCCAGGATGTTGAGTGTTATGTTGATGTCTGATTCTCCTGCCTGAGCGGGTTGTCACTGCAGCTCCTCCAGAGTTACCATATTGTCAGAGATCAGATGTAACCAGCAGAGCTTCTTACTGTTTTTCTTTAAAAAACCTCGGATAAATCATAGAAAGGAGTCTGTTTACTAATCAGGTGACCTCTGAATGCAGTACTGGATTTCAAACACGTGCCACACTTTTCAGATTTGTATTTGTGAAATAAAAATGGTAACCATGCATCAATTTTCTTCTACTTGTGCTGATGGATAATTTCAGGTGTGACACTTTTATTTGAGGTTACAAAAGACTTGAGTCTGGGTCAAAGGTTCATCACCCAGCAGTACAACGACCTTAAGCCTACCGCCGGAGCCACAATAAAATGGGTCATGAGAACAGCCTAGTCAAAATCCAGACCTAACTTTACTTGGGAATCTGTGGGAAGACTTTGAGATTTGAAATTCACAGATATTCTCCATTCAAACAGCCTCATATTCCTCGATTAACTCGGGTTGTGCAAGCCACACTTTCCATAATTTTTAAATCCGTGTTCGAGTCAGCTTGGTGTTGGTCCATCAAATCAAATGCAATAAAGTTTCTGGTTTTAAGGAAAGAAATGAAAAAGTTTAAGTGGAACGAATAGATTTGCAATGTATTTAAAATGTTTCTTGTGCAGCCACCTAAATGGTTTCAGGCCGTTTCAAACAATTTAAACACACCACTGGTTTGTCTTGTGTTGCATGATTTCCCCTCTCTGAGTAGAAGTTACTGTAAACAAATATTCAGACTGGTTTTTCTCCACCATTTTGTCTGAATGTAAGAACAGGCCTGTTGCACAAAATTCTCACATCCTGACATTCGAAATTAAAGAAAAACATAACTTTGTTTTTCTAGCTGTGACATCCTGTCAGCTAAAAATGTAGTTATCTCTAAGAGATGTGTCATTTCTACTAGTGAAGCCAACATTCTTGACCTTATGTCAACAGAACTGTATTTATGCACACACAAAAAAATCACAGACTTTTAACTTTAGGTTACAGTAAACCAGATTGTAAAATACCACTTTTGTCAAATCATATTCTAGTTCCATGTTTAAGGAGTGCTAAACTAGCTACAAATGTCTAATATAAACAATTTATTCTGAAAATGAGACAAAATGTGACTACAGGTGAAATAGCTTAGCAGGTTCACTTTGCTTGAACCTCTTGAGGCACAAAGTTTTAATGCAATATGAACGCATCCATTATTCTGGAGGTGTTTAAGCAATCCTGCGCTCTGGTGGACATACCTTCAGTATTTAACAAGTGTGAGCTATAATAATTGTTTCTATTTTACCGTAATGAAGAGAGAGGAAATGATCAGCCAGCCAATCCGTAAGCAGATGAACAAGGTGGATAACTTATGTAAATGTGGCTGAAAATACAAATATGTAATAATGTATTTCATAAGTACTGAATAACATCTGATCAGTGAAATGCAGCATATAAATAATAATGGACCAGGTATGAACCCTTGGGGAATCTCCTAGTTTATAAAAGCTGCTGTACTGAGGAATAAAATCAAACTATTACAGATAAACTCAAGTAGGAGGAAAATCAGTCCAATCCACATGCTGTAACCGCCCAGTTTTACCTGGTAGCCATAATGTTTTGCATAAATCTAATCTTGTTTGTTTGATTGATTGATTTTGAGGTGAAAATGTGCTTTCTTTCTGTTAATGACGTTGAGGCACACATGCAGCACTTATTTGATATTCAAATATTGCATGGCATCATCCGAGCTCCGCCGTGTGCGGCTGGTATTCAGTAGTTTGATGGGGAAAGTCGGACATGTTTCCTCTGAATGAGGAATTATCGTTAACTCAAAAACACCGAATGACTGGTTTGAGCCAAAAATAATGTAATGAAAACAATAAAACTGTCTACTGTCTCATTCACTTCTGGGTCAACAAGTGTCTTAAATGTCTTAAAACCAATGACTGAAGATGAAAAGAGAATCAGGGAAAATAACCGAGTCATTTTTAGCTGGTTAAAATGAGCTAGCTTGGCGCGGCCTTCTAGAAAATAAGGCTGCGTTCACACTGCAGCTTGAAGTGACCCAATTCCGATTTATTTGCCTTAAATATCTGATCTTTTCATGACAGTCTGAACAACAGAGATTGGATTTTTTCCGAATGCGTCCCAGACCACTTGGACATCTGATCCACATATGATCTTTTCAAATGTGACCTGAGTCTGTACGGCCAGGTCACGTTCATCTGACCTGAACGTCACTGATACTCGACAAACGTCTCTATTCTGCATCCTGATACGCACAAGCGGGGAGAAAAACAACAACCACGGCGGACGATAAAGAGGATTAAATTGTTAATCCTGGCTTGTTGTCTGGCTTCGGTCAGACAACAACATCAAAATTGTAACATACGCTCCACCGTTAGCATCGACTTTTACTGAGCACTGCTGTTTTATGGCGGTTGGTAAAACACTGAGCAGGCTCTCTGTGTGACGTTCTCTCTACTGCGCATTGGGGGACACATTTAGATCGTTCGCAGTTCACACTGGAGATTACGTACATGTCGCATATCGGAAGTGTGGATGACCACTGCAAAAAAATCAGATTTGACAAAACATTAGAATTGGGTCTCTTCAGACTGCAGTGTGAACGCAGCCTTAATAAAATAAATATATGAGCCAGCTTCTTTGAATAGAAAATGTATCCATTTTCTGGCTCCCATGAAAAGCTGTAGATCCTATCTCTATACTTCATTTGTTATGGAAAATGAAGCAAATGTTTATTCCAACCTGTCGACATTCAGGTAGGTTTAGTATGAACATGCTGGAAAAGGAACTGACATGTTTTCA